>NC_059103.1:52104473-52404473 GCF_020740685.1 Jaculus jaculus | reverse complement strand
TTTTGATATTAATTTAAAGCCATATGACTGATATCTAAGTGGTTGGAAGTTCTCTTAGGTAATATGACAATCTCTGTAGTAGGATACTCTGTCAATGAAGTCATAAGGTAGGCAGACCCTAGAGAGTTCTGGATTACAGGGCCACTTAACTTTTTTGGCCAAGATTAATGTTTTACAAATCTATATAAACATTTAGACGGGAAAGATTTGGGGAAAGAACCAGTGTCACCATATTGAGACTTGACATTTTCAGGTCACAAATTCCAAGTTTAAGCTGAGAAAATCTCACCCCATTTCAGTTTACAGATCTGAAGACACTTCCACAAAATCAGAATTCACTGCCCACAAGGCATGAATGTCATCCAACATGATGTCTTTATTTTAGTTTTGAAAATGCTGAAGACAAGTTGACTTGGGAGAGAACTTTAAAACTCCACTAATGACTGCATCTCGCTGAATTCATGCCACTCCCTCCCATTGGCTCCTCTGCATCTCCACTGTAGGCTTTCATCATTGCCTGTTGGCTGGGTGGAGGAGAAAGGGGTGAGAGAGATGGGGAAAACTCTGCTCTTGTCTCTTGAGGTAGATGATTATGCAGATGTGACCCAAGAAGGTGATATTAGGTTCTCCCAGAGTTAAATCTGGAGGAAGAGTATGTGGGCATATTTTAGAAATGATTTCAACTAGGATTCCAAAAGTGAGTTTTCTGGCGCTATGGCAGGTAAACGCCCACTTAGGTAAGATTCTGGAGTTTGGTTTCTGTTGTAAGAGCTTATCCTCATTAAGGAGTCTATTTTATTTATTTAAAGACTTAGTTTTTGGTTGAAATTCAAGTGAATTCAGCAAATACTATGGAAGTTGGCTGTAGACCTTGAGGAATTTGTAATTTGAGGAAAAATTATACATAAGCAATTCCCTTAAGTAATAAATACTTGGTTTTTGCAATGTATCCGTAACAATTGAGGAAGTTTTGTTTTGGACACATATGTATGTCATGGTGGGTATAAGATATAATGAAATGTCATCTTTATTTAGCACATGATGACCCTCTGTGGCCTCTATATCCAGATAATTAGAGGTTCTGTCTCCCTCCACACAGGTAGTTGAGAGATGAAAATGCCCTGGCATGTAGGGTGTTTGTAGGTGGCTTGCTCTTTAGTAAGATCATACCACTACTCCCTAGGTTTTGCCCAAATAAAGTTGTACTTATTAAGAGAATGCTAAAGTCTCAAGATCCTTTTCTCATGTGGAACTTAATGTATTCTAAAGCTGAGAAATGCTTGGACAACTGAAGGATTGGAATCTGCTGAAATTAATTAACTTTTAAATATTAATTTCAAGCCTAAAGTAAATTGTATTAGTATTAAATGTCATGTCGGAAGATTAGCTCATTCTGATCTGTATTTTCAAACAACTCAATACTCTTTAGATTATATGCATTGTTAATTTTTTCATTACAATTTATATATGCAAATCAACTTTTGGGGTTGGGGAGATGGCTCAGTTATTAAAGCACTTGCTGTGCATGCATGAAGGCCTGAGCTTGGCTCCTCAGCACCCACAGAAAAGCTGAGTGTGGCTTGTACTTTCCCAGCACTGGGAAGGCAGAGACAGAACGATTGCTGGGGTTTGCTGGCAAACTCACCTACCCTAATTGTTGAGCTCCAGGTTCAGTGAAAGACCTTGTCTCAAAGAATAAGATGGACAGTATTGAGGAAGACACCTGACATCAACTTCTGTCCTCAGCGTGCACATGTGCATATGCACACTTACCTATTTATACATCTGGGCCTATATGCATATGAACATGTCTCCACATGTGTACACACCATACACATACACATGCAAAAAGTAAGCACTATGTTTCAAACAATATATTTAGCAATAAAATACAAATATAATTTTGATTAAATATGACTATTAAAGTGGAAGAAATTAGAGACATGGTTGAATATTGGCTAAAAATGAAAATGTCACAGCAAATGAATAAAACTGTCCTGTTTGGGACACTGTTCCCAAAGGTGAGACTATCTTGTTTGTACCAAGAACAGTTTAGTTGGCACATCTCTAATGACACTATCTCATATGTTGTTTTGTGATTGCAGTTCTATTAAAATTGGAAACAAGTGAAATTTTATTATTTAGCTGATATGTTGATAATGAATTACAAAGAAAAAAGTGTATTTGTTTTAATGAATTTTCCATCAATGAGTACAGAAAGACATCACCTCATTTTTTTTTAACTTTAAAATTTTCAGTTTCTATGTTAGTAAAGAAAAGGCATACTTTTTTCCCTGGGATATTTATTTGTTAGTAAGGGTGGTGTTGCAGTCAGCCTTATGTTTCTTGAAGAACTTCAAAACTAGGCACAGTCTATGGGAGGAAGGGACTTATTGAAGCTTACAGATCCAGGGGGAAGTTCAGTTCTATCATGGTAGAAGAAGCTGGCCCCCCCTTTACAGCTCCACACAGAGAGAAATACCACCACTACACCACAAGAAAGCACACTCCAGGAACCCAAGGCAGAGCTCAAGTACTCTGCATACATTTAGGCTGGAATTCCTGATCTGCTCCCAAACACACCTTAGGGCTGGACCCTAGGGTACTCCCACAGTGACATGTTTTCCAAGCAGGCAGCTGGAAATCCAAAAAGATTTAATAAAATTAAAGTTGGGGGGCACTCACTCAAGCCATCACATTCCACCCCTGGCCCCCAAAAGACTTATAACCATCTCATATTGTAAATTGTATTCAGCCCAACTTTAAAGGTCCCCATAGTCTACCAACTTAAGATACTTCCAAAGTTCCAAGTTTCATGTGACATTTAAGGTTGTTTCTTAGCTGTGAGTTCTGTAACACCAAAACAAGTTATATGCTTTTAACATATAAAGGCACAGAATAAACATTTCCAACTCCTATAAGGCATAACATGGAGAGACTGGACCAATGCAAACTCAGTAACCATCAAGCAAGCATCAAATATCTGTAGTTCAAGTCTGATATCCTAACCAGTGACTGACAGTCTCTGGATTTTTCAATTCTAACCCATCCAGCTGAACTGAATAGCCAGGAGGGAAAGCTTTCATCCTGAGCCAACAGCATTCCATGGTAGCTCTAGCACAGTCCTGGTATATCTAAATATCCTTGGTCTCCACTGCAAACCATGGTCCATCTTTCAATGGTTTCCCTGGTCTATCAGGGTCATCATACCTTGCCTCACTTGCTGCATCTCAGCAGTGGCTCCTAGAACCATGTGCACTCCATGACCCACTCCATGCATTTTTCATGTTTCAAAAACCAATACCAAGTATGCAGGACACAGCCATATTCTTAATTCAGGCATGAAATAAATCTTGACTTTGAAGAGCAGGTTCCTTCCTTTTAGTCAACTCCTTTCAAAAGAATTTGCATTTTTACCATTTAATTTTTCTTCAGGCCTTCTTTCTATTATATCAGTGTAAAGTAGTTGGGCAATCCTTAATTATGGTAATATCTCCTTAAGAATAGCAGTTTTAGCAATCAGTTGCAGTGCCAATAATTTTAAACTTGCTTGAGGTTTTCTAAATTTAAATCTTAAATTTTTCAGTTCTATTTCTTTAGCCATCAGTCCATTACAAGTTTAGCCTTGATTAAACTCTATGGGCATGAGCAGCAGAATGCAAACAGCCCTTATACCAGTAGCCAACTCCTAATAAAGTTCTCTGACATCTTTCATTCCCTTTACAAAGCTCATAAGCAAAGCCTCCAAACACAATTCTCTCTGCACTTAGCATTTTCAAACTCTCACCAGCATAGTCC
Organism: Jaculus jaculus; assembly: GCF_020740685.1. Classification (NCBI taxonomy): domain Eukaryota; kingdom Metazoa; phylum Chordata; class Mammalia; order Rodentia; family Dipodidae; genus Jaculus; species Jaculus jaculus. Next base: position 52,400,675 of record NC_059103.1, on the reverse strand, counting down.
ATAAAACTTGACTTACTGCTCTGGAAAGCAGCTTCAGTTGCAAGCACCAAGTCCATGCCCATTTCTCCAAAACAAAAGTTCCAAAAGACCAAAATCCACATGGTTAGACTTATTGTGTAACAATACCCACTCTTGGTACCAATTCTGTCATAGTCAGCTTCATGTTGCTGGGATGAACTTCAAAACCAGGCACAGTTTATGGGAGGAACAGGATTTACTGAAGCTTACAGAAGTTCTATTATGGCAGAAGAACTTGGATCCCTTTCATAGGTTCACACAGAGAGAAATACCACCACCAGCACCACAAGCAAGCACACTCCAGGAGGCCCAGGCATAACTTAAGTATTCTGCATACCTTTAGGCTGGAATTCAAGATCTTCCCCAAAAAACACCTTGGGGCTAGACCCTAGGGTCTACCCATAGTGACACCTCTTCCAGCCATGCATCTGGAAACCCAAGAAGCTTTAGTAAAATTAAACTATTGAGGGACATCATTTCAAATTTTTACCCTTGGTGACCCACATGAGTGTAAACTATAGTTTCTATGTGGTCTCTCCTCCAAAAATTATGTTGAGAGCTAGAGAGATGGCTTAACAGTTGAGGCATTTGCCTGCAAAGCCAAAGGACCTTGGTTCGATTCCCCAGGACCCATATAAGCCAGATGCACAAGGTGGCACATGCGTCTGGAGTTCATTGCAGTGACTGGAAGCCCTGGTGTGCCCATTTTTTCTCTCTTTCCCTCTCTCACTCTCTCAAATTAATAGATAAAAATTTTTTAAAAAAAGTAATGTTGAGATTTGACTGCCATGAACCTGGTGCTGAGAGACAGGGGCCTGTGAGATGTGATGGAGTTATTAGTGATGACACAGTTCTCCTCTTTGGACTAGTTCTCTTATTTCTGTGTGAGCAGGTTATTGTAAAATGGGGATACTACAGGTATTTTTGTCTCCTTCATATTTGATGGGTTGTCCTGCTTTTCTGTCATCTTGTGACACAGCACAAACTCTTATCATATTGTGACTCTCTGATCATGTATTTCCAGCCTTTAGAACTGTGAGCTACACAAACTATCCTTTTTAAATGACTCAGTCTCAGGTTTTTCTGACATAGCAACAGAAAATCAAGGAAGATGCTTACTCTTTGTAAAATGATCATTTTCCTGCATATCATCTCCCTAGTCAGAAATGACTCACGTATTCCTACTGTTTCCATGAACTTCTTGGTCTAGCATTCATTTTTCCTACTGTGTCTCCCAGGACTTAACACTGTCTAGAGGAAGAAGCCACCTCCAGTTTCTACTTCTTCTAACCTATTTTTCCTACTCCAAAAGACCTATGATATGGCCTTACCCATGGGGCCTGGGTGAGGTAAGTTGAGGTTACGATGGATAGGCAGGAGTAAGTGGAAGGGTTCTTTGGGTCAGATCATACTTGGAAAGACATAATTCAGGTGTATGGATGAGCTATCTGCTGGAAGAGAGGTGAGTGTGTGGATGAAGGAGTCAAAATGGCCACATGAGAGAACATTCCTGAATTTGAGGCATGAGGTAATATGACATGAACAGTCTGAACAGCTACTCAGTGTGCCACTTGCTGGAAGTATGTATTCAGTGAAAATATACTACCCATTTGCTTTTCAGGTATTTCCTATTAACAGACTTCCCCTGTCTTAGCACAAATGGTATCGTGGGCTGGATAATTTTGCATGGGAGGATATTCTCACCTGATGTCAGTCCTCACACTCCTCCCCTCAGGCTGTGACAAAACAGTCACTACAGGTTCCCTGGCCCTCTGCAAATTAGTTTTCTTCAATATACATGAACACAGGCAATCTTAGAATTGTACTGGCCTCTTTCCACATTCTTATCAAACAGCGAAATCTTGTTTTAGACACACCAAGCTATCACCTGACTTCCATCTGTGCTTGTGTGCTCTTGTGACTGCTCAGTGGAATTGGCCCCACATTATACCTGCAGAACAGTGCCCAACTCTTCCTTTTTGTCTTTGATGGAAAGGGAAGGAGATGAATATGTTAGACATACAAGCCAGCTGATTTATGCTTCTTCAGTGAGAGGGAATGTGCATTAAATCACTGGAAAAATGAGTTAGGGCCTTTTGTGAAGGAATGGTGTCAAGGCCTGTGCTGAGAATACATTACAACCACATTGTGACATGGTGCATAAGATGCCATATATTTTGCCTCAATATCATTGACTTTGTCATCTTTATTAAATATACCTGTCGATTGTACTTAACTGGATGCCTGTGAAATATTACTCCCCAGGATCTCACTGGAATGTGCTGGCTTCTATGGGCACTAAATTGCTCTGTCAGGCTTGCTCTGGGGGCTCTCACATTACTGCACGACACTGTTACTAGTTTGTCATCCGAGATGCTGTGTTGTTATTCATCCACCTTCTGTTTCCTACTCCTCATTCTTTTTATAAGACTTCACAACTGAATTCATACCACTCTCAGTAACTTTTGACTGAATTTCTCTTGCTTATTGCAGAAATTTACTTGCTTATTGCAGAAAAGCACATCCTATGTTGCTTTTATTGACTATAATAATAGTACATGTTTAATATTTTGTCATTAAAATTTAACTAAAACATATTTAAACTTGTGGTTTTTCTCATTATGCTTTAAAATAGTGTGGATGAAACAAGATCTCTGACATGATCTCAGTGCTTAATATTTTTCATTAGTCTGATGGATACCTTATGAGTTTTCAAGGAGAAGGTTTCTTTTTCTTTTCAAGCAAAGTTTGTTCAGTGTTAGTAAGGTATCTCAGATATTAGAGAACTACTGGTAGCCCTTGACTTTCCCCTGCTCTCACTTGCTCCTGTCATATACAGAATAGAACTGTCAGAAGACCCTGACTTTTCACCTTTGAATACTGATGTGAAGCTATGTCCTAGCTTTGTTGTTAAACTTACAAATATCAAGTTTTGGTTTGGAGAAAATTTAAGGCTATGAAGCATTGTACTAGGATTTTTTTTTTTTTTTTTGAGGTAGGGTCTCAGTATAACTCAGGCTGACCTGGAATTCATTATGTAGTCCTAGGGTGGCCTCAAACTCATGGTGATCCTCCTACCTCTGCCTTCCAAGTGCTGGGATTAAAGGCGTGAGTCATCATGCCTGGCCATATTAGGATTTTTAAAAAGTATGCCCTCACCTAGAAGCCATGGGTTGTTACTAGAAAATTTTCAGTGCCAGTGATGGGATACCTTTCAGTGAGTTTTTAACCAGGAAGGTCCCTGATACCCCTAAAATATTACAGACCATTGCTGAGGCTCTTAGTTTCCCACCAGGAATAGATGAGATGACCCTATTGCTGAAGACTCTACATACTTGGGCTGAAAAGTCACTGAAATCCTGCTGGATCTGAGCTGAAAAGCTCCTTGGTGTAAAAAAGCTGACAGAAAGCTAGAAAAAGCTATGCTGCATGAAGTTCCATGGGAAAGACAGAAATCACCAGTGAAGATAAAAAACTGTGGACACTGCAAGCTTTAAACTTGGCCAGCCAGGCCAAATGGGCCAGGGGGTACAATAGTGGCATGTCTGTTATGGAGGGAACCAACTGCTCTTTAATTGGATTTGAGGTCCACTACACAGGAGGGAATACATATCTAATATTGAAAACCTTTGATGGGGGAAGTCGTGAGCCCTAGGGGTGTAACATCTGCTGGTATCTGGCTAAATGTGTATACATTGTGCTCACCAAACTGCCCCGTAAGCACTTCTCTTCATGTTCATACCCATATATTAATGCTACTCTCACTTTTAGTTAGAGAAGCTTCCTTTTCAGACCATGGTGACCTCTAGAATGACTCAAAAGGCACTATAATGCTGAGGAGTGTTCAGCACTGAAACATCTCTATCACACCTTCCAAGGCTCAGCGTCTATTGCAGAAGAGGTGGTGGAAAGAATGTAAGAGCCAACAGAAGAATAGGATTGCTTACAATACAATCTTCTAGACACAAAATGGTCTGGATACCCATGACCTTACAGCACCTGACACTACCTATACAAGACCATCATAATAGGAGGAAAAGATGATGATACCAAAATGAAGGAGAGACTGATTGAGAGGGGGAGGGGATATATTGGAGAATGAAGTTGCAAAGAGAAAGTGGGGGGAGTGAGTTACCATGGTTTATTTTTGTAATTATGGAAGCTGTCAATAAAAAAAAAATAATAAAGTGTGTCCTATATGAGCTGCACAGTGGAGGTGAGCCTCAGAGGTATGAGATCAGTCAGGTTGAATGGATGGAGATAGATAGATGGATGACAATTTGTGTGGGTCCAATCAAATAGTAGGGAATGTGTGGTGTACAGAAGAGATCATACTCAGCAAACTCACACAATCACAGAAAGACAATTGTCACATTGTCTCACTCATTTGTAGCACCTAACCTGGATCAGCCTGAGATGCTGACATACCTACTAGGTATCTAGAGGCCTGGACAATAAGGGAGCGTAGGGCTTGAGTGGAGGGTTCGGTGGGGTGGGGGTAGGGTGGAACATAAAACAGAATACAAATGGAACTGGTACTATAGAATCCTATATCCTGGAAGACAGACTAAAAAGTTGAACCATCAATAGATCCTTGTGGGGAGCACCTGAGTCAAAGGACTCTGGAGAAGGTAAGATGAAGCCTAACCTTAAATCTCTCCTGTTTCTTTTTTTTTCCCCCTTTCTTCCTTTTTCAATTTAATTCTTTTTCTTCTTTCTTTTTCCTTGGCACTGGCCTGTAACTCCCATTACTAGGATGCGGTTAATACCCACAGCAGACTCTACTGAACATAAGAAAGAATACCAGGGAAGGGAGACAAAGTACTTCTACACTCAAACACCAATAAGGAAGAAAATCATGACCACAAAGTCCAATTCTGAGTTAGGATTAAAAGACCAAACTTAAGAATCTATAGGGTAAAATTGAGCTGAGATAAACAATAAAGGCTTGGAAACTATTAAATAAAATTTCAGCAGAAAAATCCTCACATCTAGAGAGTCATTCAAAAAATATGAGAGGCATTTAGAGCCCCAAATAGATATGGCCAAAACACACATTATAGCCAGATGTCAAAAAGTACAAGCAAATAGATAACATTAACAGGTGCTAATTCACCTTTAAAGACAGAAATATCAGAAAACAATAGATTTCTTACCAACAATAGAATGACATATATATAAAGCGCTGAAAGTAAAACTATAAACCCACTTGACTATATGCAGCAAAACTATCATCTAAAATTGATAAAGAAATAAGAGTATTTTAAAGACAAACAGACTATGGCAGTTCATGACCATCCAACTGACATTGCAGAAGATACTTAAAATACAGAGGAAGAAGACAACTGTCTCATGCATGAAAGCATAGAAAAGAACAAGTTCAGAAGGAGCATGGAGGCTGATGAGATAGCTTAGCAGTTAAGGTGCTTGCCTGCTAAAGCCTAAGGACCTAGGTTAGATTGTCTAGTGCCCATATGGAGCCAGATGTACAGATGCATGCATCTGGAGTTCATTTGCAGTGGCTAGGGGCCCTGGCATATCTATTCTCTCTCTGTCTCTCTCTCTGCCTGTCTGTTTGTCTCTGCTTGAAAATAAATAAGTAAATAAGTAATTTTTTAAAAAAGAAAAGATGAACCCAGGAGGAAAAGAAAGTAATCCATCCTAACATAGTAAATCAGCAAACCACTGACAGTAATAGTGGAGAAAGTAAAGAATAAACAATAAACACTAAGATAACCAACCAGAACCCGCCCCCCAAATTTATGGAATTAGTAAACATGTCTCTATAATAATATTAAATGTAAATGGTCCCAATTTTTAATAGAGACACAAAATGGCTGACTAGATTAGGAAAGCAGATCTAATTACCTGTTGTCTCCAAGCAACACACCTCACTGGTAAAGACACCCATAGACTGAGAATTAAAAGACCATCAAGTGAATGCAAGCTGCAAATAAGCTGGTGTAGATATTCTGATATAATATAATGTATAACTCAAACTACAATTAGAAGAGATAAGGGAAGCCACTACATAGTAATAAAGAGAGCAACTCATCAAGAGGATATAACAATTGTAAACAACTGTAAATATACTGGCAGTCAAAGTTTGTACTCTTAGTTCCAAAGAAGTAAACACTAATTGACATGAAGATCAGATAGGTCCTGATACAATAATAGTGATTTTAATAGCTCACGCTCACCTCCAGATAGGCCAGCCAAACCCCAAATCAACAGAGACCTCAGAGTTAAATTGCACTATATATCAATTGGTCTTATCAGATAAGGACAGGATATCCAGAGTCTGAGGCGATGGCTCAGTTGGTAAAATGCTTATCATGTAAGCATGAGGACTTGAGTTTGGATCTCCAACATATACATAAAATCTGGGTGTGGCAGTATGTACCTATAATTCCAGAACCAGGGAGGTGAAGACAAGAGGATCCCTAGACCTCATGGCTAACTAGCCTATCTGAATCAATAGGCTCTAGGTTCAGTTAGAAACCCTGTATGAATATAATAATAAGACACTTGGCACTAATATCTGGTCTCCACATCCACATGTGCCCACACACATAGGAATGTACATACACAGACCCACATGTATACACTATAAACATATATACAAAAATTCACCCAATAGATATATAATTAACATTCTTTTCAGCACTCCATGGAACCTTTTCAGTAATAGACTACATTCTAGGCCACTAATCAAGTCTTGCCAAATATAAAAAATATCAACAGTTCAGAATGTGATAAAACTAGAAGTCAAATATCAATAAAACTACATAACTACACGAATAAAGGAAACTAAACAATATAAGCTTGAATAACAAGTGTGTCATTGAAGAAATAAGGAAAAAAATTGAAAAATTATTAGAATCAAATGAAAATGAAAAATCTAATTTACCAATACCTCTAAGATACAGCTAAGGCTACCCTTAGAAGAATGATATATATATGAGTTTTGATTACAAAATCAGAAAGCCCCAAAATAAATAACCAAATAATTTACCCGAAAGTAATAGAATGGCAATGACAATCCAAACCCAAAAGCAGTACAGTGGAGGAAATAACAAAAATCAGGGCAGAAATTAATGAAGTAGAGACTAAAGGAACATTTTGTAGAATCAATAAAAGAATTTGGTTCTTTAAAACCACATACAAGAGCTGGAGAGATGGCTTAGTGGTTAAGTGCTTGCCTATGAAGCCTAAGGACCCTGGTTTGAGGCTTGATTCCCCAGGACCCACGTTAGCCAGATGCACAAGGGGGCGCATGTGTCTGGAGTTCGTTTGCAGTGGCTGGAAGCCCTGGCGCGCCCACTCTCCTCTCTCTCTATCTGCCTCTTTCTCTCTCTGCCTGTCACTCTCAAATAAATAAATAAAAATTAAAAAAAAAACACATACAAGAGCTAGAGAAATTGTTCAGTAGTTAAAGGCATTTGCTTGCAAAGCTTGACAGTCTAGATTCAATTTCCCTGTACCCATGTAAAGTCAGATGCACAAAATGGCACATGCATCTGGAATCCATTTGTAGTAGCAAGAGGCCCTGACATGTCTATTCCTTCTTTCTCTTTCTGTGTTTTTGAATAAATTAATAAAAAATTTAATAAAACAAAAGACATACAAGATTTACATACCTTTAACCAAACAAAGGAAAAGATACAGAAAGATTCAAATTAATAAAATATAGAAATGAAAAGAGGGAATGCTAGTTTAAATTTCACTGAAATTCAGGGAATCATCAAAGACTATTTTGAAAATTTATATTCCCCCCCAAAACTGGAAAATTAGGAGAAATGGATAAATGCTTAGACACATAATCTACCACATTTAAGTCAATATTATATACATAACACAAACAGATTTGTAGCAATTAATGAGGTTGAAGCAATAATCAAAAATTCTTTGCAGTTAGTGATTGATAGAGGAAGCAGAGATAGTTTCTTTGGTGGGGCAGCCACTGGTGTGGTATCTATTCTAGAAATAAACCCTTGCCCTTGCTACTGTTAGTTATACACACACACACACACACACACACACAAATGGGAAGAATAAGATGATCAGCAGGAGTGGGAGAGGGCAAGAGAGAGGTAGGGGTGCATATGATAAAAATACATTATGTACATGTATGCAAACATCGTGATAAAACCTATCATTATTATTATTTTGTTTTTTTGAGGTAGGGTCTAACTCTAGCCCAAGCTGACCTGGAATTCATTATGGAGTCTCAGGGTGGCCTTGAACTCACGGCAATCCTCCTACCTCTGCCTCCCAAGTGCTGGAATTAAAGACATGCACCACCATGACTGGCTCCCAATTTTTATTTTGAGAAAGGGTCTTATGTGGTGCAGGTTGGGGACAAACTGGCTAAATATCTGAGAGTGACCCTGAATTGCTAATCTTCCTACCTCCACACTCAAGAGCTGGGATTACAAAGTGTGAGCCATCATACCCAGTTTTTGCATTGCTGGGAATTGAACTCAGGATGTTCTTCAATATGCTAGGCAGGCACTTAAATCACTAAGTCACATAACCAGCACTATGAAACACATTATTATGTATAATTAGTGTGGTGGTTTGATTCAGGTATCCCCCATTAAGTTAGGTATTCTGAATGCTAGGAGGTTGGGAAATTAATGCCTCCTGGAGAGTATATTGTTGGGGGTGGGCTTATGGGTAGTATAGCCAGCATCTCCTTGCCAGTGTTGGGTACGCTCTCCTGTTGCTATGGTCCACCCAATATCGGTGAGGAGGTGATACCCACCCTCTACTCATGCCATCGTTTTCCCCTGTTGTGATGGAGCTTCCAGTCAAGTCTATAAGCCAAAATAAACACTTTATTTTTCTCACAAGATGCTCCTGGTTGGGTGATTTCTGCCAGCAATGTGAACCCGACTGCAACAGTAAAGTTGGTACCAGAGGAGTAGGATTGCTGCTATACACAAGACTATGTAGCTTTGGTATTTTGGAGCTCATTTTCAAGAGGAATGTGGAAGGATTTGAAACCTTGGCCTAAGAGACACCTTGTAGTGCTGTAAGTACAGCTTGATGGACTATTCTGGTTGAAAGACCTGAATGCAGCAAGAACTATAGACTGTGAGGTTTGACTTGTGAGGGGGAGAAAAACCTTTGTCTGGTCTGGGATAGAAGCAGTTTGTGTGAGAGGCTTGCTCTTATGTCTGTGTCCTGAGAACTTGTACAGGGTTGCAGTGTGTAGAAACAGACTGGTGTATGCACATGGATATAGCACAGAAAGAAATCTTTGGGCCTAAACTTCTGCCCATTTATCTGCAATTGGATGAGAGGTTATAATCACTGAGATTGGGCCAGCTGACCTGCATTGGGACAACAGTAAAGAATGTAGTCATTTGAAGGGGCCTGAGTGCTAAAGGAGAATCCTGTTATTCAAAGTCTGATTTACTCCCCACTGGATTAACAAATTGGCACCCAACCTGGTATTACAGAGTATAGGAAATGCAGGAAAGAGGGTCATTGAATTTGCAACACGTTCTTGTGTTTTGGCCATGGGCAGTGTGAAGCAGGTTTGCTGGATGCCTGCATGGAGGCCCCATGGGGCCATGAGGATGAACCATGGGTTGCGGTGGAGACCCAGCAGAGATGCTGGGACCATGAGATGGCTGCTAAGGAGAGATGCCGGCCCAATAAAGTTTTCCAGGACTGTGAGTAGCCTAGCTGGAGGAGAGGAATTGGAATACCAGAAACTTGTTGCTGGCTAGAATTATAGGCCTTGGAGATTTGTCACTGACTAGAGTTGTTGGATGAACTTGGAGCTACAGAGTTTGATGTTTGCCTTGTTTAAATCTTGTATTGGCTGAATATTTCTTTGTTAGGCCCAATACCATCATTTGCAGTGTGAGTGTTTATTCTGAGCCATTGTAGGTTTGGGGGGGGGGTGGGATTTTGGTATTATGAGGCAGTTTAAAAGATCTCAGACTATGGGAATGTTTGAATATCATTAGGATTGATAAAAACTATGGGGACTTTTAAAGTTGGACTGAATGCATAACATTTTACATTATGGTTGATTATCAATTTATGGGAGCCAGGGGCTGAATGTGGTGGTTTGATATAGCTATCCTCCATAAACTTAGATGTTCTGAATGCTAGGTTCCCAGCATGGATGGAGATTTGGGAATTAACACCTCCTGGAGGCATTCCATTATTGGGGGTGGGCTTATGGGTATTATTGCAATCAGTTCACATTGCTGGCAGAAATCACCTGGCCAAAAGCAGCTGTTGGGGGAAAAAAAGTTTATTTTTGCTTATAGGCTAGGGGGGAAGCTCCATGATGGCAGGGGAAAAATAATGGCATGAGCAGAGGGTGGACATCACCTCCTGGCCAACATAAGGCATACAACAGCAACAGGAGAGTGTGTCAAACACTGGCATGGGGAAACTAGCTATAACACCAATAAGCCTGCCCCCAACAATACACCACTTCCAGGAAACTTTAATTTCCAATTGCTGTGTTCTGGGAAACCTAGCATCCAGAACACCTAAGTTTATGGGGTGGACACCTGAATCAAACCACCACATTCTGCCCCCGGCCCCCATAAACTAATAACCATATATGATGTAAAATTCAATGTATTCAGTCCAACTTTAAAAGCCTCATTGTTCTCCAGTGACCCCGCAGACACCCATGAGAGCATTTTGTTCATTGTGAGCTGAGCATGTTCTAGTCACCATAATGGGTTTCTGTGTTTTACTCCTGGTTTAGACAGGTCAGAAATGGCTGTGGGACAGGGCCAGAATACTTGTCCTTGTCCTTGGCACGGACACCCTACAGCATGTGGCACACCACTCCTCTGGGGAGGTGTGGTGCATGAACCCCTCCTACCTTCCAGCCACTGAACGGAATATCTACATTTCCTCTTCTGTGCTGGTAGAGTTTTGATTCATTATGGGTAATCTGTCACCAGAAGAAATTCAGCTGAAGGCTCACCAAATTACTGATGAGTCTCTGGAAAGTTCGAGGAGAATCCTGGGTTCAGCCATTGAGTCTCAGGATGTAGGAATCAAGACCATCACTATGCAGGATGAGCAGGGGGAACAATTAAACTGCATAGAAGAAGGCATGGACCAAATAAATAAAGACATGAGAGAGGCTGAGAAGACTTTGACAGAACTCAACAAGTACTGTGGACTCTGCATATGCCCTTGTAATCGGACAAAGCACTTTGAGTCTGGAAACGCCTATAAAGCAATGTGGGGAGATGGTGGAGGTAGGTCACCTAGCAGTGTTGTATCGAAGCAACCAGGCCAAGTAACCAATGGTCAACCTCAGCTGACCTCCACAGGAGCAGCTAGTGGTAGATATAGTAAACGCATAAGTAATGATGCTAAAGAAGATGAGATGGAGGAAAACGTGACTCAAGTGGGCAGTATCCTTAGAAATCTAAAGAACATGGCCCTGGATATGTGCAATGAAATTGATGCTCAACATCCACAAATACAAAAGATCACAGAAAAGGCCAATGCCAACAAAGATCGTATTGATTATTGCCAATACAAGAGCAAAGAAACTCACTGACAGCTAAAGCCTCTGCTGTACTGATTTATCATTTCCTCAGTTTTCTAGCTTCTGTTCCTGTCACTAACTTTGCAGAGTTTGAAGCTTTGGTTCCACAGTCTTCTAATTGGAGACAGTATGAAAGAAGCGCCAGAGGAGTAAGAGGCTCCAAACCTTTTTTATTTCCTGTGTCTTTGGGGGGTAGAAAACTGCTCAGCTTTCGTTATTTTCTTTCTCTCATATACTCTTCTATTGGCTTCTGTACATCTCCATGGTGTCTTCATCCTCTTCACTTCTGCAGGTTTTTTTTTTAAGTTTTGAATATTTTTTTTTTCTTGTTGTTCATTTTATTTATTTATTTATTTGAAAGAGAGAGAGAGAGAGAGGGAGAGAATGGGCGTGCCAGGGCTTCCAGCCACTGCAAACGAACTCCAGACGCGTGCGCCCCCTTGTGCATCTGGCTAATGTGGGTCCTGGGGAACCGAGCCTCGAACCAGGGTTCTTAGGCTTCACAGGCAAGCGCTTAAATGCTAAGCCACCTCTCCAGCCCATTTTGAGCGTTCTTTTGCTTTCAAGATTTGGAGGCATTGCCAAAGATAACCACAAGAAAGGCAGCTTTGGAAGTGGCTTTCTGATTAGTTTGGTAAAGGATGAGAATAAGGAGTGAGAGATAGTTATCACCTCAGCAAAAACCCACTCCCCCACCCCAACACAAAGTTACATGGCCACAATAATGATCTAGCTGGGTTATTTTATTTTATTTTTATTTTAAGGTCAGGTCTCACTCTAGCACAGGCTGACCTGGAATTCACTATGTAGTCCCAGGCTGGCCTCTAACTCACAGTGATCCTTCTACCTCAGCCTCCTGAGTTCTGGAGTTAAAGGCATGCATCACCATGCCCTCTATTTTTTAAGTTAAGTTACAGTTTTTGTCACATAAAGCTAATACTTTGTTTTGGAGCTTTTATACATAATATTTTTGTGGTACATTGTTATTTTGCAACCTCTGCTCCAAAGAGAATAGAATGGGTTTTCTTAAAGTTAATTTCTTAACTCTCAGTGATTCATATATATATATATATATGTGTGTGTGTGTGTGTGTGTGTGTGTGTATGTGTGTGTGTGTGTGTACACACACACACACACACACACACACATACATAGATTCTGTGATCCCATTATATATTGCACATTCAGGAACTTTGTATAATGACTACCTTTTTATTTTCACATTAGTAGTTTTATGATCCCATTATAGGTCTGTTAACATAATAAAATTATTTGAAGAAAAACTGTAAATAATTCCTAAGTATAATATAAGAATTTCTAAAGCAGGCTTAAAGAAGTTTTGGAAGAGTATATCACATGAATTCAGATTTACCTCAATGCTACAGAGTAGATTTAGATAGGATAAAGGAAACTTAATTTTGATCTCAGATAGAAAAACAGATTACTTTTTTATGTAGTATTCGACATTTGAAACTACAATTTACTGTTACTATTTTTATTTTTGGAAATTCTGCCTGTGGCTTAATTATTGATGATTATTACAGTCATCCACTTTGCCTTGTGTATTGAACTATGTCTAGAATTGGGTTTATGTAGATCCTGGACAGTGTTATCTAAGTTGAATTGGTATTTGTCACCTTTCTTTAAAACCTAGCATCTGTACACGCCAGAGTTATCAAAGTAGATTGCTGTGACTAATAGCCACTGCTTGATTCTCATAATTAAATTTTGTAATCTTCCAAATAGGAAACTTGTTTCTATGACTTATTTTGTGGGCAATAATTTAACAGCTTTTAACAAACTGAATCAATCAAATGTCCATGAAAAAAAGTCCCCATTGTTTTTATCAGTTCTAATGATGTTCATACATCCACATAGTCCAAGATCTTTTTTTTTGTTTATTTTTATTTATTTTTTAAATTTTGTTTACTTTTATTTATTTATTTGAGAGCAACAGAGAGAGAAATAGGCAGAGAGAGAGAGAGAGGAGAGTGGGTGTGCCAGGGCTTCCAGCCACTGCAAACAAACTCCAGACATGTGTGCCCCCTTGTGCATCTGGCTAACGTGGGTCCTAGGGAATTGAGCCTTGAACCTGGGTCCTTAGGCTTCACAGGCAAGTGCTTAACTGCTAAGCCATCTCTCTAGCCCTTTTTTATTTTTTATTTATTTATTGGAGAGCGACAGAGAAAGAGAGAGAGAGAGAGGGAGAAGCAGAGATAGAGAGAGAGAGAAAGAAGCAGAGAGAGAGAGAGAGAGAGAGAGAGGCAGAGAGAGAGAGAGAGAGAGAGGGAGGGAGAGAATGGGTATGCCAGGGCTTCTAGCCACTGCAAACGAACTCCAGATGTGGGCGACCCCTTGTGCATCTGGCTAACATGGGTCCTGGGGAATTGAGCTTCGAACCAGGGTTCTTAGGCTTCACAGGCAAGTGCTTAACCGCTAAGCCATCTCTCCAGCCCAGTCCAAGATCTTTTAACTGAGCCATAATACCAATAAAACCCCATAAAGGCACAGAATAAACAGTCACACTGAAAAAGATGGAATTGGGCATACCAAAGAAATATTCAGCCAGTACAAGATTTAAAGAAGGCAAACATCAAACTCTGTAACTCCGAGTTCATCCAACAACTCTAGTCAGTGACAAACCTCCAAGTCCAATAATTCTAACGAGCAACAAGTCTCTGGTATTCCAGTTCCTCCCCTCCAGCTGGGCTACTCACAATCCTGGAAAACTTCATCCAGACCTGGCAGCTTTCCTTAGATGACATCTTATGGTTCCTGGGTTTCCATTGCAATCCATGGTTAACCCTCACAGCTCCATTGGATTTCCATGCAGGCAATCTAGAAAACCTGCTACACACTGCCATGGCTGTTTCCAAATCAAGTCCATGTAGAAAATTCAATGACCCGCTCTTTCCTGCATTTCTTATACTCCATAATATCAGGTAGGGTGCCAATTTGTTAATACAGAGGGGAATAAGCAGACTTTGAAGAACAGGACATTCCTTAAGCATTCAGACCCCTTCAAAAGAGTCTACATTCTTGCTATTGCCCCAATATCAAAGCTTTTAATCTTTTATACAGTTACAGCTGAACAGACAGCAGTTTTGGCCCAAAGACTTCTTTCTGTGCCATATCCCTGTGCATACACCAATGTGTTTCTACACACTGAAACCCTGCACAAGTTCTCAGGACACAGACATAAGAGAAAGCCTCTCATAACAGATGGCTTCTATCCCCATCCAGACAAAGCTCTTTCTCACACTCACAAGCCAAACCTCACAGTCCATAGTTCTTACTGCCTTCAGGTCTTTCAACTCTGACCAGAACAGTCCATCAAGCTGTACTTACAGCACTTTAAGGAATCTCTTAGGCCAAGTTTTCAAATCCTTCCACATTCCTCTTGAAAATAAGCTCCAAAAGGCCAAAGCCACACACTCAGGTGTCAGGTGTCTAGCAGCAACCCCACTCTTGGTACCAATATTACTGTTGCAATCAGGTTCATATTTCTGGCAGAAATCACCCAACCAAGAACAGCTTTTGGGAAAAATGGTTTATTTTGGCTTATAGACTTGAGGGGAAGCTCCATCATGGCAGGGGAACATGATGGAATGAGCAGAGGATGGACATCATCCCCTTGCCAACATAAGGTAGACAATAGCAACAGGACAGTGTGCCAAACACTGACATGGGGAACATGGATATAACACCCATAAGCCTGACCCCAACAATACACTGCCTCCAGCAGGCTTTAGTTTCCAATTGCCATTAGCTGGGAAATGTAGCATCCAGAACACCTAAGTTTATGGAGGACACCTGAATCAAACCACCACAGATATTATAGCCAGTGTCCCCTTGCCAGTGTTTGGCACACTTTCTTGTTGGTTTTGTCCACTTAATGTTAGCAAGGAGGTGAAGTCCACCCTCTTCTCATGTCCTCATTTTCCCTGCCATCATAAAGCTTCCCACCAAGTCGGTAAGCCAAAATAAACCCTCATTTCCCCAAAGCTACTCTTGGTTGGATCATTTCTGCCAGCAATGAAAACCTGACTGCAACAATTAGTAACACCCAATGAAATAAAACCCAGACATATCCAGATTCACTGCCAAATTCTACCAAACCTTTAAACAAGAGCTAACACCAATGCTCCTCAAATTATTTCACAAAACAGAAAAGGAAATACCACTACCACAATCATTGTACAAGCTAGCATTACCCTGATACAAAAACTATAAAAACACACAGTAAAGAAAAAAGTATAAACCAATTTCCCTGATGAACACAAAGAAATCCTTAATAAAATTATGGTAAATCAAACTTAAAAACTGTTACAGTTACCTTTGTATTGCTAGGGAAGCATCTAAGCAGAAGCAGTTTATGAAAGGAAAGGGTTCAAGTTTACAGAATCCAGTGGGAACACCACCAGTGTTAGAAGGAGCTAGCTTATTCTGTTTTTAATTTTTTTTTAATTTTTAAGTTTTGAGTGAGAGAGAGAGAGAGAACTGGCATGCCAAGGACTCAGCCACTGTAAACGAACTCTAGATACCTGTGACACCTAGTGGGCATGTGTGACATTGCACTTGTTTCACCTTTGTGTGTCTGGCTAATGTGGGATCTAGGGAGTTGAACATGGTCCTTAGGCTTCTCAGGCATGTGCCCTGTTGCAGTCAGGTTCATATTTCTGGAAGAAATCACCCAACCAAGGGCAGCTTGTGGGAAAAGAGGTTTATTTTGGCTTACAGGCTCAAGGGGAAGTGTCATGATGGCAGGGGAAAATGACAACATCAGCAGAGGGTGGACATCACCCTCTGGCCTACATAAGGCGGACCATAGCAACAGGAGAATGTGCCCAACATAAAAGGCTTGGGGGAACTGGCTATAACACCCATGAGCCTGCCCCCAACAATACACTCCCTCCAGGGGTCACTAATTCCCAAATTTCCATCAACTGGGAACCTAGCATCCAGAACACCTAAGTTTATGGTGAATCGCCTGAATCAAACCACTACATTCCGCTCTTGGCCCCCATCAACTATTAACCATCTATGATGTAAAATGCTATGCATTCAGCCTAACTTTAAAAGTCTCCATAGTTTTTAATCAATCCTAATGCTATTCAAACATTTCCATAGTCTGAGATCTTTTAAACTGCCTCATAATACCAAAAATTCCTCCCCAAACCTACAATGGCTCAGAATAAACACTTACACTGCAAAAGATGGCATTGAGCATACCAAAGAAATATTCAACAAATACAAGATTGAAACAAGGCAAACATCAAACTCTGTAGCTCCAAGTTTATCCAACAACTCTAGTCAGTGACAAATCTCCAAGGCCTACAATTCTAACCAGCAGCAAGTTTCTGGTATTCCAATTCCTCCCCTCCAGCTAGGCTACTCAGAGTCCTGGAAAACTTCATTCGGGAGTGGCAACTCTCCTTAGCAGCCATCTCATGGTCCCAACATCTCTGTTGGGTCTCCACTGCAACCCATAGTCCATCCTCACAACTTCATTGAGTTTCCATGCAGGCATCCAGCAAACCTGCTTTACATTGCCCATGGCCACTTCCAAAACACAAGACCATTTTGCAAACTCAATGACCCTCTCTTTCCTGCATTTCTTATACTCCATAATACTAGGTTAAGTGCCAATTTGTTAATCCAGGGGGGAATAAAGCAGACTTGGAAGAACAGGACTCTCCTTGAACATTCAGGCCCCTTCCAAAGAGTGTACATTCTTCCTGTTGCCCCAGTTTAGGTCACCTGGCCCAATCTCAAAGGTTGTGGCTCTGGAGTTGGGAATTTGGGTCTGGAGGGGTCGCCAGCCTGCATCTGGGCACACACACACCGAGGTCACCTTCTCCATCCCCATGCATGTGTCCAGCAGTCTAGACAGCCCGGAAGGAAAACTGATAGAGATTCCATCTTTGCACCACATACAGCAAAAACTGGTTTCAGGCTTCAAAGGAGAAATCAATCTATAAGTGGAAAGACAGCCTCACTAGAGTCTAGGCACAGTCTTAACAGCTGCAAGACCCTTAGAGAAAGAAAGCTATGGTTCATTGCCTTCATGGACTCGTGATGAAGAGGAACAGATGAGCCCTAAATGAGAAAAGCTAAATAACAATATGTTAAATAGTAAGAATGCTGTAAGATGATGATGTACTGACATGTCACGGGTGTTCCACCAGCTGGCTTTAACCTTAATAACTGGTTTATTCATAGGAATAAAATTTCACAGGGTGCCTGGGCTTGTTGATATCTTTATAGAGCTGGTTTTCTCAGAGTAGAAGTCCCTGATTTATTCTAGCTTTAAAAAATAAAATCTGGAACACATTCTCTATTGAAATGATGTAACAAATGGCGATTATACACAAGAAAACTGCTTGACTCAAAACATATCTGAAGTCTACAATTTATCTATTATATTAGTACAATTTAGGAAAATAGATCACAAATAACCCATGCACAGCCTGCTCTGTAAGACAGAATTCATTCCCTATATTCTGTGTCGTGAAATCAATGTCTGCCTTTTCCATTGCAAAAGATGGCAATCTTTTTTTTTTCTTCTTTTTACTCCTGAGCAGACAGTGATGAGGTATCTTTCCCCTCAAACTTTCCACATGATGCTAAGGTTCAACAATGATGATTTTTTGCATAACTGTACATGTGTGTAGTATATGTGTGTGTATATGTAAATGTGCACATGTGTGAAGGCCAGAGGAAAACATCAACATCCTCTTCTATCACTCTTCTGCATGTTTCCTTGAGACAGAGTATCTCTCTAAACCCAGAACTGCCTTTGTTTTTGTGGTCAGATTGGCTGACCACTAAGCCCCAGTGATTCTCTAGTTTCCATTCCCACCAGCACTGGAGTTACAGGCAAAAGTGGCCACTTTTTACTTGAAAGCTGAAGATCGAACTTGGGTCTTCTCAGGCCCTCTCAGGACTTCATGTCTGCGTGACAAGTATACTTATGACTGAGTCATCTCCCCGGCCCCAAAGAATGAGCTCTCTTCCTATCTAACTGCACAGAGGTCTATTGGGAAGGTGAGAAAAGCCAGGGTTTGTTGTTGTTGATATTATTGGGTTTTTTTTTTTTTTTGAGGTAGGGTCTCATTCTGGCTCAGGCTGGCCTGGAGTTAACTATGTAATCTCAGGGTGGCCTCGAACTCACGGGGATCCTCCCACCTCTGCTTCCTGAGTGCTGGGATTAAAGGCGTGCACCACCACGCCCAGCTCTATTATTGTTGTTTTGAGATAGGGTCTTACCATGTAGCTCTGGCTGGCCTAGATCTCATTATGTTAACTATGCTGGTCTCAAACTTGTACTGATCCTCTTGTCTCTGCTTCCAAAATGCTGGGATTACATGTGTAAATTACCATGCCTAGCAAGACTTTTAAAAAATTATTAATTCATTTTATGGCAAGTTTATACATCTATAATGTACTTGCATAACATTTGCTGCCCCATTCATTACCTTTCCCTGCCCCCTCCTTCTCCTGCTCAGCCTCTTCTTCATAACTAATCCCCCTTCTACTTTGATGTCTGGCACAGAAATGTTGGTGACCCACTGAGTTTACTTGAATAAGCATGCCATGGCTTACTTACCAGAGCAAGAGCATCTTAGATGGGGGTGATATGGAAGTGTCACTAGCTGGGCACTCAGTAGTCACTTATTCTTACCATTCTGATCACTTATAAGCCTCCGCAGTGATCTCCACCCATTACAAAAACACTTCTCTGACTAAGGCTTAGTGGTGCCCTAATCTATGGTCATACACATAAGTATTTAGAAGACAATTTGATGTACACAATGTAAGCTCAAGGCTTTTTGGTGGGAGTTTCCAAGGGACTCATAAGGAGCTTAGCAGTAGACAAGCAGGGCTCTCCTCAGAGAGGTCATCAAAGGAGAAGAGGAAAATTGGTTCATGATGAGTGACTGAGGAGTTTCATAGTTCCCAACGTTAGATGAAAATAACTGAAACGCATGTGTACTTGTGCTGTCTTCAATGCAATCAGCCATATTTCTGCATGGTACAGGGTTGTACTATATTACTCAGGCTGGGCTAGAAATTGCAATCCTCCTGCCTCATCTTCCCAAGGCTAGAATTACAGGTGTGCACTGCCATGCCTGAAGACTCTTGTCTATTCTGTGTTTCTGTGAGGACCACAGCTAGAATTTCCCAGCACCAAATATACTTTCAAGACCTTTCTAGAAGTGAGTTTCCATCTTTGCCAGTAGCTTAGATGTTCCAATTTCCCAAGCACGCTAACAAAAGCTGTTGTAGCCCATAGGAAGAAGCTCATCATTCCTTTCAGATATGTTTTTTTTTTGTTTGTTTTTTTGTTTTTCAAGGTAGGGTCTCACTCGGGTCCAGGCTGACCTGGAATTAACTCTGTAGTCTCAGGGTGGCCTTGAACTCATGGTGATCCTCCTACCTCTGCCTCCCGAGTGCTGGGATTAAAGGCGTGCGCCACCACTGCCCGGCCAGATATGTTTTTGATTTTGGTATTATTGTAGTTTGACCATTTGCTCTGACTTGGTAAGAACAGTATATTATATCAGACTAGACAAATACCTCTTGCCTATGTCCCACCTCAATTTCTGCTAATTATTTTTCTAATCATAGTTAGAAATGTTAACTTTTCTTTTTTGTTGTATCTTTGTTTTTGTGTATGTGGTATATCTATGTATGTGCATGTGTGTGCCCATGTGCATGCTGTGGAGGCCAGAGGAGAATGTTGGGTGTCTCCTTATTTTCTTAAGACACGGGCTCATACTGAACCTAGAGTTCACTGACTCAGCTAGTCCATGTAGCCAGCAAGCCTCAGAAATCCTCCTGTCTCCTCCTCCCCAGTGTTGGAGTTTCAGGTATACACAGCTACTTCTGGATTTGTTATGTGGGTGCTAGAGTGGATGAGGGTCCTGGGCTGCATAAAAAGGAGAAAGTGAGCTGAGAACAAGCATTCATCACTCTGTGTTGTCACTGTGGACTGAAAGTGACCAGCTGCCTGCTACCACGCCTTCCCTACTATGAGCAGTAAGCTGAAACAAACCCTTCCTTCCTGAAGTTGTTTCTTGGCAGGTCCTTGGTCATAGCACTGAGATAGTAACTAATATACCTCCCCAGAGCTGTACCTATTATTTAATGCATATTTTTGCAAAAAAGGTATTGATATTTATAAATCAGTATCTGACGATCTATAAATTAAACATGTATGTAGCAAGTTCTAAGGACAGAGAAAACCAGGGCATATATTGAAAATATTTGTTATTGTGGCCTGGGGAGATGTCACAGTGGAAAAAGTGTTTGCTGTGTAAGAATGAGGATCTGAGTCCAGATCCTTGGCACCTGTGTAAAATGCTAGGCATGATGGTGTGCACCTGTAATCCCAGAGCTGTGGCGGCAAAGACAAGGAGTCCCTGGGACCAACTGGCCAGATAGTCTAACAGAATCGATGAGCTCCACATTCAGTGAGAGACCCTGCCTCAAAGAATAAGGTAGAAAGTGACTGAGGATAGCCTACAACATTGACCTCTGTCCTACACACACACACACACACACACACACACACACACACACACACTTGCACCTGAACACATGCATCATGTTTGTGTACCCACACATATACCACATACCACACACACATACACATGCAAATTTTGAGGAAAATTTTGTCATTCAAATAGCTTATTGGTTTCCTACTCATTTAAACATTTGGTTAAAAATTCCTAAAATAAAAAAAAAATAAAAGTAAAAGGTAAGGGAGATTTCCACTGTTAGAATATAATTAGATATAGACTTATGAATGACTCTGTATTTCTGAGGCATAGGCTGAGACCATCTATCTCTTAAAATCCCACTGCCTCTTAGTATTTTTACTATCATCAGACAAAATTGAAGTATCTTAGAAATACACTGGCCTTTCCCCATGGCCAACATGATTGAGGTGGAAAAAATCCACAAGTCACCTGTGTGCTAATCATTTAGTTTCTCTTCTTCTAGGAACACTAAGCAGCTTCCCATGTTCCCAGCCATTATTGATCTCTCTGGTCAAAAGAATAAATCTTAAATAAAAGAAGATTTTGTTACCAAGAATAGATAGTAAAATCCCCATGATGTATCTTCAACAGATATTTCTTTAGACAACTGCAACAAACATTTTCGAAATTTTGCATTATAAGGGCATAAATTTGTCTTTCATATGTAATGATTATAGGAAAGCCAAGAAGATAAAACCTAAGTAAAAAAATAAAGAAAAAGAAGTAAGCCAAAGAACAGTTTTGCACAGTGAAGATATATTTTCCCCTCCCAATTATTTTGCATAGAGAACTGTGAAGTACATATAAGAATCCACAGGAAGTTGGAAAGATTTCTCATTACCTGCCTGGAGGCAATTCACATGCTTTTTGCAAAGCTGTTATAAGCTGACAAGTGTACGAGATGGATGACATTGTAACCTACAACTAGTACGAGAACATAGTACAGGAGGAAATGATCCGTTTCAAAGGGGGGGGGGTTGGCTATGGAGGTACTAAACATCTGCAAGACTTCCACACAGAGCAGGTTTCTCTGGTGAAAAATCAAGCCTTGACATTTGCATTAACTTTCCTGGGGACGATAGGATCTTTTCTCTATGAGCTATCCGTCATGATTGTGTCAGAGCCACTGAGAGATATTTAAGGTGAGCAGCGCAGAACTTATTGCTTCATTGATAACAGCTTAAATTACTTCTATTTAAAATTAACACAATGCTAAGTTAGATGACATCACTTCTTTCATTTACTGAGGTCTCGTAGACAAGGGGCAGAAACTCAATGTCCATCAATAGATAAATGGCTGAAGAAAATGTATTATAGTCATTAGTGACGAAAATATAATGAATTCATATTTCTTAGAATTCAAAACAATTTCCGGACAAGTGTTATTCCTTCTGAACAGTCCATGTTGTTCTTGTTGGCACCCACGTTACTTTTTGATATTTTGTCTAAATACCCCTGTGCATCTTTTCTGCTTAGCATGCAGGCTGAAGTCAGCATCGGGCCTCTTTAGGAGTGACCTCCTCCTTCAGCCTGGAACTCCTTTGCCGCAGGCCTCCATTGGCTCACAAGAGGCAGAGAGCATGGGGCAGGCTGGGCACAGGCACAAGACCAGACAGAGCCACAAGCCAAAAGGCTCCGATCCCCGCAGACACGGGGCTTTGGGCTTGTTACTTCACTAGTCTGAGCTTTAATTCATGTTTGAATTGGTAATCAGAAAGCTTAGTTTGCATGATGATTGTACAAGAGAAATCACTCAGAGGCTCTCACGAAGTTCTAGGTATAGAAAGGATAATTTAGCTATGGGCTTGGGGACGTATGTTACTTTGTCTAATCTTAACGCAAGGAAATGCTGTCCATCTGGGACAACTTCTTTCAGCAGGAGGGGACTATTTATGTTGCCGTAGCTGGATGGAGACTTCAGATGTCAGGTTAACCAGTAAATTATAAAATCCTCTGCCTCTCCTTCTTGGTTTCAGCTTCCTCCTATTGCAAATGATGCTGATAGTCACTGTCTTACTACTGATGGGGGAACAGTTAGTACAGATTTATGTTAATGAATGAAGAGGCTTACTATATAAAGTGCTATCAATATTCATATTAATAAGGCATATTACAAACAGTTGTGATTGAGATGGATTTCTCTTCCCTTTCCTTATCCTCCATGTGGGAACAATTAACTCTTCTCTCTTTTGTATTCCTACCATATCTACAGCTATTTTCAAACTCATCTGATTTTGTGTTTCATTGCTTCGGCGTACATCTTTATACTCAATAAAGTGTAAGTTCTGTGGGGGTGAAGAGCATAACTTATTCAATATTGATCAGATCAGTAATTTATGCACAGCTTCCCTCTACATATTTGATGAGTTGAATTCTTAACTAGACTGATCTTCCTAGTTGATGGTTGCCTCTTTTATTTTTTTTAAATTTTTTAAAAAATTATTTATTTGAGAGCGACAGACACAGAGAGAAAGACAGATAGAGAGAGAGAGAGAGAGAGAGAGAGAGAGAGAGAGAGAATGGGCGCGCCAGAGCTTCCAGCCTCTGCAAACGAACTCCAGACGCGTGCGCCCCCTTGTGCATCTGGCTAACGTGGGACCTGGTGAACCGAGCCTTGAACCGGGGTCCTTAGGCTTCATAGGCAAGCGTTTAACCGCTAAGCCATCTCTCCAGCCCGGTTGCCTCTTTTAAATATTTGTGTAAAGCCCCATGTCAAACAATCCTGTACGGCTCACCATCTTTTGTAGGTGAAGAGCAAAGAGCCAGCAAAAAGTAAAATATTATAGTGTCATTCCAATATTTTTCTCACCAAGGACTCTCAAAATCCTAGAATTTTGTATACAAGATATATATCAAACATCTTTAAAAGTGAGAATCAAATATGAACACTATTGAATAAATACTTTAATGAAGGGGAAATTATAATTTTAAAAAGAATTGTATTGACATAATAAATAAACTGTTGTGGCTATGGGCATAAATTGTGTGGTGTAACTTAAATTTAAAGATATTGTGAATCTGAGGGTTGTTAGATACCCAGCTAATCTTCATTGGCTCCCCCCCCCAACCTTTTTTGAGGTAGGGTCTTACTCCAGCCCAGGCTGACCTAGAACTCACTGTGTAGTGTCAGGGTGGCCTTGAACTCACAGCAGTCCTCCTCCTCTGCCTCCCTAGTACTGGGATTAAAGGCATGTTCCACCATACCTAGCTTAGTTTTCTTTATTAGCAATTTCATTTACAGACCAGAAAAATAATTTTATTTTTATTATCTATATTTGCAATTGTGTGTGTTGTACATATGTATATGCAAATATGTATGTATATGAGTGCAAATGTGTGGCTACATATGTGTGTGCGTGCACGCATGCATGTGCATGTGAAGGCCAGAGTTGAAGCCAGGTGTTCTTATACTCCATGTTATTTTTTTGAGGCAGGGTCTCTCACTGAGTCTGGTGCTCACTGATTCACCTAGATAAGCTAACCAGTGAGCCCAGACATCTCCTTTCTCTGTCTTCCTGGCTCTGGGATTACAGCGGCAAGTCCATCTTGCCTGACTTTTATGGGAGTGCTGGGGATTGGGATCTGGACTCTGGTCCTCATGCTTGCCCAGCAAGCAGGCATATGCGTTACACATTGTTATGTTTCGTGAAGAATTTATACATTCATCAGTTTTTAGTGCTTCTCTTTAAGTGTGAAAATTTTTCTTATTCTAAAGAATAATTTTTCTAAAATTAATATAGCTCTCCTACCTCCCCCCCCTTTTGGATTTTCGAGGTAGGGTCTCACTCTGGCTCAGGCTGACCTGGAATTCACTATGGAGTCTCAGGCTGGCCTCGAACTCACGGTGATCCTCCTACCTCTGCCTCCCGAGTGCTGGGATTAAAGGTGTGCACCACTGTTGTAGCATTGAGGGCACGGCATGCCTGAGCAGAAAGCCTGAGTCACACTGGCAGGGAAGAAGCAGAGGAAACACATAATATATTCACCTCCTTTTTCTTTATTTCAAGTGGGTGTTTTGTAAAAACATATGGTTAGATCTTTTTTTTTTTTTTTAGATATTTAAATTAAAATGTTTTTTACATCAACCTACAAAGTAACAGATTTCATCATGGCATCTCCATATATATATATGTCATTATACTTTATTCTCATTCATTTTCCTCCTCTAATGCCGTCTCCGTACCCCCTTACCTGCCTACAGCTGACTTCTACTCTTCTTCTTATTGTCCTCCCCCTATTTTGATTTCCTATTAATAACATGTACTCTATTACCCTCAGACTGTATCACTAAGCCACAGCCCAACCCAGTCTGTGTTTTTAATTGTGTGTATGTGTTTGTGTGTGTATTCAGAGCATGTGTGGTGTATGTGTGTGAGATGGTGGTACATATACAGCTGTTGTCCATCAGTGTCAGTGAGCCCCAGTGATTGTCTGGTCTCCCTCCTTTGTAGATTGGGGTTTCAGATGTGCCTGACCACACCCAGCATTTTTACATGGGTTCTGGGGAGTCAAACTTGGCAGTTTCCAGCCCAGAGAGCTTCATGCTTAAGGGGCAAGTGCTCTTAGCTGCTGAGCTATCTTCCCAGCTATAATTGGTATATTTTTATTATTCACATTTAAACTAATATTGATAGACTTGAATTGCTATCTGCCCTGCATGTAATCATATTTTATCCCCTGTGGCTATTCCTTGTTTATTTTTTCTTCTTCTCCATCTTGGTTTCAATTGAGAGTTTCATATGATTTTCTTTTCTCTCTTAGTATATCAGCTTTGCTTCTTCAAAAACCGTGAGTTGGTCTGGGAAGACGGCTCGTAGATAAAGTGCTTGCTGTATGAGGATGAATACCTGAGTTCAGACCCGAGAACATATGGACAAGCCGGAAGCTGTGGCGGGCTCCTTTAATTCCTACACACCTACAGCAAGAGGGAAGGTATATACAGCAGAATTTCTCTGTAGCTTACAAATTAGCTAGTCTGGCAGGCACAGAGAACAAGAGACCTTGCCTCAAATGTTGTCTTTTTACCTCTACACATGTGCTGTGGCATGTAAGCACTCACACTAAAAAGTCTGAATTATTCTACAACTAGTCTTTCAAATACCATACCACTTCCCAGGTGATTCCTCATGATCTACCTTATGCATACTTCATGACAGTATTCCAAGTTATTTCTTCTCACTATGTACCTTATTTATATATTATAATTAAATTTGTATTTTCTAAGATTCTTTCTTTGTGTTAACTAACTCAACTTTCTGACCTATATTATTTTCCTTCCTTATGAAGATTTTTAAAAACGTTTCTTGTGAAGCATGCTTGCTGTCTACAAACATCATTTATTTTTTAAAAAGCATTTCTCCTTTACCACTGAAAGATCATTTCACTGAATACACAATTATTTAAATATTTGATTCACGTTGTTCTTGTTCACATGTTTTAGGACCAGAAGTTCACTATAATTTTTACCCTTACAGGTCAATTTTTTAAAACTTTTTTTTATTATTATTTCCCATTGTTATGCATCTACAAAATATAGCTGGATACACTGCTCCTTTGTTTGTGCCAACTCTGCATGGTGATCCTGGATATAAGATTTTGTGTTTGTCATTAATTGTGGAAAATATTTTCTTTCTTTGCCTTAAAAAATATTTTATTTGTTTATTTGAGAGAGACACAAGAGAGAAAGGGGGGGATAGAGAGTGAAAAAATGGGCACTCCAGGGCCTCTAGCCATTGCAAGCGAACTCCAGATGCATGCTCCACCTTGTGCATCTGGCTTATGTGGGTCCTGGGGAATTGAACCTGGGTCCTTAGGCTTTGTAGGCAAGTGCCTTAACCACTAAGCCATCTCTCCAGCCCTTTGATCTATATTTGAGTCAGAATTTTTCAGGCTTACTTGGAACTTACTTTGTAGCCCAAGCTGGCCTCCAATTCATGGCAACCCCCCTAGTTCAGCCTCCTGAGTGCTGTGACTAAGGGCATAAGCCACCATGCCCAGCTTGCCTTCTTATATTTGAATTATGCATATGCTGTCTTATTTGAAATTGTATGTTCTTCAATATTTTTTTCACCTCATTTTGAGAATGTTTCATTGAGATTTCTTTAATCTCTTCAATTCTATTATTGGCCATGTCTGAGTCCACTGGTAGCCTACCAAAAACATTGTTTTTAGCCAGATGTGATGGCACATGTCTGTAGTTCCAGCACACAAGAGACAGAGGCAGGAGGACACAATCTGAGGGCCAGCCTGGGCTACAGAGTAAGGCCATTTTCAAACACAAAACAAAAGGCATTTTCATTTCCACCAGCCCATATTTTCATTTCTATTTCCCTTTAATTATATTTTAGAATCTCCCTCTGTGACTCTTTTACCCACTATTACTTGCATGTAGTCTACTTTTTCTATGAGCACCTTTAACATACTAATTTTCTTATTTTCAATTGGCTACCCAATACTTCCCTAACCAGGCAGATTTGAGTCTGAGTCTAACAATAGCTTTGTCTCTCTGGACTGTGCTTACTGTGATGTTTGGCTGAAAGTCAAATTTGGTCTATGATAAGAGGAACTGAAGGAGAGCAGCCGTCAGTGTGAGGCTGACTCTAATGCTTGTTCTATCTTCAAATTCCTGTGATGTCCTGGTGTGTCTCCTTGCTGTGTTCAGTCTGCCCTAATAATTGCTTGGTGGCTCTTTCAGCTGCCATCCACTGTTCTTATAATGGATTCTAATATAATATAATTAATATAATAATATTCTTATAATTGGTGGAAAGATGGGGCATAAAAATAATCTTATTGCTACTTTGAGTGATATGTATCTCTGGACATGACCTTCACATATACTTCTTGGCTCTCTTTCCTTCATTCCCTTTGATGAGACCATAGATGGAATATACTGTTCTTTTTAAGGAAGCTGACTCTTTTCTCCCAGGGACAAGGCCTAGTTGATTAAAAAAACTCTGGTTATGTTTCAAAATTACTTTCTGGGGATTTGAGTACTACTGCTCAGGACACAGCCACCAGGATCGTGTATTCTACTTCACTGGAGCAGTCTTGACTCACCTACTTATACTATTTATACAAACAAGGATAAATAAGAAAATGAAGACCTGGTGAAGTAAGGCTGGCTGATGGTATTTAGTTTCATGTGGACAAAGTCTTTGGCTCACATGTATGGCCAATTATGTAAGGGAGAGAAGATGGAAGATGCTCCAAAGGAGGCATGGATGGACCATGCCCACCTTGTGAGGGTCCATAGCACTCATGGCTGCAAGAAGAACAATGCCAATGTGGCATATACACCATGATCTAACCTCAAGACAATAGCTACCTGGGTGTGGGGCAGACTGGCTTGCACAGGCAAAAGGATGCAAAAATTGTGATAGTGGAGAAGAAAGTGAATGAAATCTTGAACTGATTAGAAAGGACCAAGTTGGGCCTCTTGGTGCTGCAAATAAACACCAGAAGGGCCATGTGCCTCCTTGAGCATCTAGCTTTACGTGGGTACTGGGGAATCAAACCCTGGGCTGGCAGGCTTTAAATGCAAGTACGTTTAACGACTAAGCCATCTCCCTAGCTCACATAGTGATATTTTGAAGATTGTGGGATTCAATATTCATGTTCCTTCCTCAGCGTCTGCAAGTGCCATGAGTTTCAGCTCAGCTTGTCTCAGCTCTGACAGCATCTGTTAGCATGAAGTAAAAGTCTACATTAAATTATGGCTTTAGAAAGAAGCAGTTTCCACACCAGCTAAGTAATTTGTTTCTTTTCCTTGCTCTCTGAAGGGAACTTCTGAAGAAGTAGCCTTTATTGTGGTGATAACCCTGGAGTTGCAGACTCGGTAATTTCACATGTTGCCTCAGTGCTCATCCGAGCCTTCTCTTATCCCATGCAATGCCAACCATCTTTGCTATAGGTATAAGGGAACCTCAGCAGGGAAGGACACAACAACAACAACAAAAAAAAAAAAAAAAAAAAAAGAGGAAAGAGAACAAAACCTGCAGGACAGCAGGCCTGAAGATTCATATTTTAGCACACTGAAAATTATGCCACTAGCTGCTGTTCTAGCCTTGCAAAGATGACTCCTTCAGCAAGCATGCTGTCTGAGTGCTTTGGAGGTATAAGTAACACCAGAAGACTGCATTCCCTTTTATGTCAGATTGGTTATGGGGTTGAATGGGAAAATTCCCTCAGGTACAAGTCATTAACCAACTTTTGAGAAGGTAAGGAAGTCTATGTCTGATATTTAGACCGCAATTCTGCAATTAAAGAAATATAATGAAGTATCATTTTTTATTTAGCTGAAGGAAAAAAATCCTCTTCTCTTGACTATGAGAACTGGCTGTGGCTCCTGGGGATAGAACTCAAGAATAGGGAGGAGGGAGTCCTCCCAATGTTGCAGCCTTTGAGGTTTTCATACCTACCTTCTCACACACACAATAGTGTTACATCAGCATCACCACTCTAGTATTCCCACGAGTTTCCATTTCTGCTCAGGAGGAAAGATATTAACTGCAATCCTGTTTGCCTCTCCAGATCCTGGGCTTAGGACTGGCTCTGTGACCTCAATTCCCTGGTGCACTCAAGAAAGTAATTAGATTTCCAGTTTGCTCAGCTTTCTTCTTGCTGAAGGCTAGGAGCTACAGCTTCTAAGTGCCAAGTGAGTATTGCTGTGGAAACTGGATACTTTGCTTTTAAAAAAAAATGGGGCTGAGGAGTACCTGAGTTGGGGTCTCTAGACCTCTAGACCTCATGTAAAGACTTGAAGTTGTGGAGGGCTCCTGTAATCTCAGTCTGCCTATAGTGAAAATGGAGGTGGACACAGGAGAATTTCCATGGAGCTTGCAAATAGATTGGTGAACAACTGGAGACCTTGCTTCAACCTCCCCCTCCTCCAAAACACAAGTATACAACCACCAAATTATTGGTTGTATTGCTGGTAATTAATTATAAAACCTTCCACAAAATTATTGGCATTTTATTTAGTCATGAGTTCACTGCTAGTAAAGCCCACTATCTATGTTAGGTAAGTAACTAGTTCTGACTGATATAGTTTAATCCTACATTAGAAACTTGTGCATCCACAAAAGATGCAGTGCTGTCTGAGACACTCAACTCCATTTGTACATATGATAGGTTGTTTCAAGCAATGAGAATCTGAAGCTGCCAAAATACCAATCTCCCCTATCCCCACTGGAATTGTTTGGCATCTTTCTGTGGCAAGCCATACATTAATAGGCAGACATTACATAAACAGCTCCCTTCAGTATCACCTCCAGGGAGACTCAAAGTAGGGCTTTTGCCTTAGTTTATAACAGCTTTCACTGATTGGTCTGCCATTGTTCTTGCAAGCCAAACAAAACTAGCCCTCACTCTAGCTCACAAACTACTATGCAGTGTGATATGTATCAACTGATTATTATTATTTTGGAGAAAGGTTTGTTCTTTACAACTTCAAAGTCAAATAGAAAGCAGAGCTTTGTATTCTGTGGTTGAAGGAGAGATAAACAACATGACTCATAGATAGTGGAAAGTCTTCAAATTACATGTCAAAATGACAAGTGGGGGGCTGTGAAGATGGCTCCTCAGATGCATAAGGAGCCTCACTACACAAATAATGGGTGGGTCAGTATCATGGCCTATCTGTAATTCACTGGGAGGTTGAGATGGGTGGGATCCCTAGGGTAAGCTGAAAAGCTAGACTAGCTGAACCAGCCAGCTTTGGGTTCAACTGACAGACTATTTCTCAATAATTAAGTGTACAGCAATTGAGGAAGACATCTGAAATCAACCTTTACCTCCATATGCATGCACTCATACATGCACATGCCCACTTGCACACGTGTATATCCACACACACACACACAAGCATGCATACCATATGCACACAAATGACAATTGGTCAAAGCTCAACAAAGGCTTCATAGATGAGAACAGTATTTTTGAAAAAAAAAATATTAGGGGCTGGAGAGATGGCTTAGTGCTAAGGAATTTGACTAAAAAGTCTAAGGGCCCAGCTTTGATCTCTCAGTACCCATGTAAACCAGATTGGCAAGGTGGCACATGCATCTATAGTTTGTTTGTGGTGGCTGGAGGCCCTGATGCCCCCATTCAATCTCTCTCTTTCTGTCTTAAATAAACTAACTTTAAAAAAATCACAAACCACATTAAATTTATCTAGGCTAATTTTGCCCTGAAGTGGCAGAGTTTGTAACTGTGAGCACATGTTGGCTGCTTCCACCATGATGAAGCTGGTGGTTTAAGCATGAGTTGCTGGGACAAGGCAAAGATTCATGTGGACAGCTAGCAAACCAAAGAGGAGGGAGGGTGTCACCAACAGAGACCATCTTTCTTTCCTAGTGGTTTCAGGCACTGGGGGTATACAGGGAGCCATGGGAGGAATGTCAGGTAGGTTCTAGCATGGTTGCATTTGCTTCTCTTTTTCCTGATGGGACAGTGAAGTTACCTGAAAGTCACCAAACACTATGGGTTCTGTAAGTCTAAATGTAAGTTGCTGATTAGAAAGGCTTATGACCCATCTCTTTTTAGTCCCCCACCCCCACCAAGAAGGGTTACTTCTATAGTTAGTTATTCCAGCTCAAACAGTATCTTTTCAGGCTGGAGATGACTCAGTGGGTAAAAACACTTACTGTGCAAACAGGAGGCCCTGCAAGGGCCTGCTTCACTCTCTTCTATCCCCAGAACCTACATAAAAGGGTAAAAAGGTGGACATGGCCACACACATTTATAATACAGTCATGTGGGAGGGGAAACCAGAGAATTGCTGGGGTTCCCTGGTCAGCCAGTCTCACAGAGAAAAGAAAGGCAGCTTCAGGTTCAGTGACAGACTTCATCATAGAGAAACACAGAAGAGCAATAGAGGAGGACACGTGACATTCTCCTCTGGGCTCCACACATGTGTGCATGGACACATGCATCTGTGTAAGAACACAGGGAAAGGTTACTTCACCCTGAAGGAGGGCAAAATAGGGAAAATGAATTTTCCCCCAGATAATGGAAAAGACAGCACTTCCTGGAGGATAGTTTTAAGCCATTTGGCTTCAATCAGGGGTATCTTCCACAGACAACTGCTGGGCTATTGAGATTTTGCTCTCTTAACAAGTTGAGTCATGTGTAGAGACTGCATGGTTTGCATAAGCCTAATATATTTACTTTCTCCCTAGAGTGAGTTGGGGAAAGTGAAGGAATGATGGCCACAGCAGGGGTTGCTGACAGGTTATTTATGCTCTCTGTCCTTTGGCTCTGAATCTGGAAAGAAGGGATAATAGTCACAATGTGATCCCCTTACTGAGCTGTTGAATGAAAGGACCCGAGTGTATGCAAAGAACTTAAAGCTCTACTCATAGACAGGACACCAATTCCATACAATTAACACATGAACATAGTAGAAAAACAAACAGTACACAGTTATAAAATTAAAATGTAATTGAAGTAGCACTCTTCACTGGAACCTCTTCAGTTTCTGGGGTATAATTTCAGAATAAATGCATTTACTATCCAAATATGTATGTTATTTAGCAGACAATAATATATGTAAATGTATTTGCTTCCTGCTTCCCCACAAAAGAAGACACTCTTGGGCTGGAGGGATGGCTTAGCAGTTCAGGCCTTTGCCTGCAAAGCTGAAGGAGCCAGGTCCAATTCCCCAGGACCCACATTAGCCAGATGTACAAGGTGGTGCACACATCTGGAGTTCGTTTGCAGTTGCTGGAGGCTCTGGCATGCCTATTCTCTCTCCCTCTCTTCCTCTGTCCTCATTTGTATGTCAAATAAATAAGTAAAAATAATTTTTTTTTAAATAATACAATCCTACACTGGTTGCCATATCTATATTATGGTGGACCTGGTTTCCATTCTGGTTGTTCCTCTTGCCACATGTGTGTGGTTAGGCAGGTCATTCACACTTCTCCCTGAGAGAACTCTCATCTCACTGGGCTGTGAAGGTTAAGTGAATGAATGCAGGTTAAGTGGAGAACATCTCCCCTCTCCTGGCAAGGCTAAAAACTGCTGGCCTTTTATTGTGATTGTTAACATTTCTCAATGTCAGACTATGCCAAATTTCCCACCCTTTAGCAAAACATACTTCCTCTGGACTGTGGCATGGTTTTTAAATCAGTGCCTTAAACAAGTCTACATTCCACCCAATGACATGGATGTCAGACCTAGGTTCCAAGATACAGAAGGCCATTTTTTTGTAAAATGAAGTGTCAGAGTAGGTGGCTTTTCAGACATTTGCCAGCTTAAATTTTTCTGTTGCTTCAGTAAGCACATCTTACTTGGCAGTTTGGTTGTGGATCACACAAGGTCTATAGCTAGATAAGACTATTTGCACAAGATTAAGCCCGTCACCGTTCCATCATGCACAACCCACTCCTCCCTGAGGTCCTATTGTCAGTTACTGGTTTCTGGGGAGAGAGAGTCATGTTCTCCAGTGGAGTAGTCACTTGAACATTGCTCATACTCCAGTACATATCCTCCATCCATGCTCAGGCAGGCAACTCTAATTTAACTCAGTGGGTCACAAAAAGAATAAAAATGGAAGGAAAGACAGGAAGGGGAAGAAGAGGTTTAGTGGGAAGGGGATAAGAGAAAGCAATAGGAGTCAATATGATTAAAATTCATTATATATGTCTAAAATTATCAAAAATTAAATTAAAATTTTAAAAAATGTTTTTTTTTCTAGTTAAATGTTTATTTTATTGCAATGTGATTTTTGTTTCTAGTTAAATTTTATCTCATTGCCATGTGTGGTGAAAAGAGGCAAATGCAAATTACCCAGGAGTCATTGCCAAGGCACTGCAAAGGTTCCCAGGGGATTGGTGCCTCCACAGTGGGGCTGGGCGTGTGTGTGAGCTGGGGGCATGTGGGAGTTTGCACCCAGGGGGTGGAACTCTAGTCTATGGGTGCAAAACCCATGTATGTTTTCTCTCCCCTTTTCTTTTTATAGGTTTTTCCCAGACTTAGTGGCATTCAGGGGAAAGTTCTCATGTGGCCCAGTTATCCATTCAGTGCACTTACGGCTGTCTGCTTAGTCTCAACTCCTTGCACAAATCTCCTTCCCACCCACACCTAATCAGCCCTGGGGTTGCACATTATCATGCAGGGCTGTGCATTGGCCTGTGCCTTGAGCTCTGTTTTCTGGAGAACCCAGCTTAAGGCTCTGTGTAGCTTCTTATTGCCATCACAATGTATTGGCAGAGAAATACTCTTAGACTCACTGTTGGACATCTGCTTCCCAAGATTCTTTTAACAGTTGACCCTTGCCGTTCCTTGCATACTATTGGAATGATTAGTTTGTAATTCTCTGGATACGTTACTTTATCCCTTCCTATTGCAAAATTCCTGTGGATAACCAGGACAAAGCAATCCATATGCATTTGAGTCTGTTCCTCCCCATCTCATTTCACAGAGCATTAGTTCAGGTCAGGATCCTCTCCTGGAGGAGAAGGGAGGATTCTGACACCCTCTAATAAAAGAGGGGAACCCTCAGCTGCAGAGGTCATTGCTAAAAAAAGCAAGAATGAGAAACACAAGGGAGCTAGAGGAGTTTCAGCTCATTTTTTTCCTTCTTGTTTGCTTCACAGCTAAAAGATGCCAAAGCCATTCAGGTTATATAGTTCATCAACTTTGCCTCACAGCTGCAAAGTATTTGTAAGGTTTGGGAGCAGAGTGGGAAGTGACAAACAGGGAAACGGAGCTAAGGAGGTGTTCCAGTGGATCAGAGTACTTGCTGGGCAAGCAACAGGACTGGAGTTTGATCCGTGGCACCCAGGTAAAAAGCTGGCCATAGCCATGCCCACCTGTATCCCCAGCACTGGGTGGGGAATGGGACAGGCAAAGACAGAAGGATTGCTGGGGCTCACTGGCCAGACAGTCTAACTGCAAAAGAACACAAGATCCAGGCTCAGAGAGAGGACTCTCTCAAGAAAATAAGGTGATAGAGTGATGGAAGAAAACACGTGGTGTCTTTCTCTGGGCTCCTTATGTGCGTCACGTAGGGTGCATACATGTGTGTCTTCTGCACACATCATTTCCATGGATGCACACACGTATGTATACCCTACACACACTCCTACCGGAAGCTTTCCCCTGGGGAGACACAGATATATTCCTTTACCCCAAATAGGGTTCAGATGGCAGACCAAGTACAATTATACCAATACCAGTTCAGTAAACCAGTGAATTTATTGGGGGTCACTTACATAGCATGTAGAGGGGTTGTTTATAGGAACATGGTATCCCCAAAGCAGACACTTTGATGGGATGGGGCTTCCTATGTCAAAATTACTCCTTGGGGACTGGCAAGATGGCTTTAACTGTTGAGGCACTCACCTGTGAAGCCTAAGGAACCAGGTTCCATTCCCCAGTACTCACCTAAACCAGATGCACAAGGTCTGGAGTTTGTTTGCAGTGGCTGGAGGCCCTGGTGTGCCTATTTTCTCTCTCTCTCCCTTCCTCTCTATTTCTTTTTCTCTCAAATAAATAAATAAATAATCTAAAAAATTACTTCTTGGATGCTTTTCTGTCAGCCTTGGGGTGAAGACTTACTTCAACATGGGGACCCCTGAGAACTGCGCTACCAGGAAGTGTCACCCTGCCTTGAATGATGACTTCCCTGTAGCTGCTTCCAGAAGCTCCTTGTTCTGGTTGAGGAGTGTGAGGCCATAGTAGGGCTTTAGTGGGGCTCACTGTATCGATGTTGCCCCAGCAGATGCTCCTCCCTCAGCCTCGGGTGAAGGTTTACTTACGAACCCAGAGAAAGTGCTTAGACAGAGCTCTTTGTTCCTAGATCTTTCCCTCTCTCTGTGCTCCTCTCCCTGCTAAGGTCATGAGATCTTGTGTGTTACTGTACACAGCTGGTGCAGGGGTGCTTAACTCTCAGGTGAGGGGCTGATGACCCTCCCCACACCTTCTCTTGTGAGTTGACCCACCTGTTTTTCACAAAGCTGGCGATAGTAGTTTACACTTTTTAATGCAGAGGAAATTTGTCATACAACACTACATATACACACAAAAAAAGAAAGA
This sequence comes from Jaculus jaculus, assembly GCF_020740685.1. NCBI lineage: Eukaryota > Metazoa > Chordata > Mammalia > Rodentia > Dipodidae > Jaculus > Jaculus jaculus. The sequence goes on along the minus strand of NC_059103.1, from coordinate 52,364,525 downwards.
GAGAGAGAGAGAGAGAGAAAGAGAGGAAGAAGGAAGGAAAGAAGGAAGGAAGAAGGGAACAAATGGTTTACTCCATGACTATGTCTAAATTTTGCATCAACAGGATTAGACAATGATGGCTGGATACTTCTGACTCCTTGGGTTGACCATTGTTACTTTGATGCTGTTCAGGTAAAATAGAGAAGTACTGAAATGTTTAAAGGCAGGCATTTTACAGCACCTTGGCCTCAACCATCTAGATGCACACAGCAATCTCCACCTCCACTTAGAACAGCAAAACATGTTCCTGACACAATGTTTCCCAAGTGGGCAAGACCATGCTGTTTGAGAACTGTAGGATGCAGCAAGGTTTCAGGGGACCTGTAATTCTTAGTACCTTCATTCCAGAGCTGAAAGTCTTATTTGGCACAAAGATGAAGGGAAACAAGAACGCAGATAAGAGTTAGTAATCTAAATGGTATATACTTATAAAACATGTAGGCTAACATTCAGATAAATATTTTATGGGTTTGGTGCTGTGGCTTATAGCTAGCCATTATTTTTCCTGTTCTATTTTTTTAAAAAATATTTTATTTATTTATTTGAGGGGAGATAGAAAGAGAGAGTGGGCATGCCAGGGCCTCTAGCCACTGCAAATGAACTCCAGATTCATGTGCCTCCTTGTGCATCTGGCTTAAGTGGGTCCTGGGGAATCAAACCAGGGTCCTTAGGCTTTGCAGACAAATGCCTTAACCACTAAGCCATTTTCCAAGCCCCTCCTGTTCTATTCTTTAAGCAAATATCTGTCAAGTCCCTACTCTGTGACAATTAAATTTTGATAATCCATCAGAGAACTGAATGAAGTCCTTGTCTCCACTGAGCTCATCTTGTTGGTGAGGTGGTCTGAATGTATCCTGGAAGAGTAACATGTGGAAGAATGGTGCTCAGCGTGGGGAGAGGTAGAGGAATCTTAGCTATGCTGGGCCCAAAAGGAGGTGGTTAGGCCATTAGAGGGGCTGCCCTCAGAAAGGGATAATGTAATTCTTCTAGGACTACAGTTAGTGTTGCAAGAATGAATTGTTATGAAAAGAGCCAGCTAGGTCTGAATCCTTCTGGTGTCTTCTTTCACCATGTGATCTCTTCTGTCTGAACTCCAGCCATTGTGATATCTTCTGCAAGGCCCTCAATAGGGGCCAAGTATATAGAACCATTATATCTTGAATTTTTGCTCCAACATGGTGAGCAAATAAACCTATTTTATAAATATGAAGGCTTGGGCTGGGGAGATAGTTCAGTATTTATAAGCACTTGCTGTGCAAACTCAATGACTAGAGTTTGGATTCACAGAACCCTCATAAATCATGATGCAAGTAGTGTACATGTCTGCAATCCCAATGTGCAGCTAAGAGAGGTGGAGCTAGAAGAATCCTGAAGCTCACAGGCTAGCGAATATGTCCTTCCCAATGGCAAACAATAAGAGATACTCTCGTAAATAAGGTGGAAGGACAGGAACAACACTCCAAGATTGTCCTCTGATCTCTACACGCACACTGTTGTATAACATGCCAATACTCATTCTCTTTCTTACACACACACACACACACACACACACACACACACACACAAAATCAGGTCTCTGCCATTTGTTACAGCAACAGAAAACAGACTAATACATAGAGAGGGGCATACTAGGCAATTAGTAGAACTAGAAATATATAATAACTTCAGTCATAACTACTTGTGAGGAAAATGGGGATATAGTACAATGGAGAGTGGAGAAGCTAATGGGGTTCTGGGAAGACCCTCAGACAGGCCTACCAGCCATGGGGAGGTTGTTATGCATGTTGAATGAGACCATTCAATGCATCTGCTTTGGTGTCTCCATGTCCTGTAAGTAACCCCTTGCTTTGTCAAAAGCCCCATAAACTCATTGGTTCACCAAGATAAACCTTGGTGGAATCAGCCTTTAGTTTGTTGGGTGCCTTGCTTGGGGGAGAAAGCCCTCATTGGCTTCTCCTCAGAAAAAGAGTTCCTGAGACAGGTTCACTGTCTTTCAGGCTGGAGGAACTTCATGTATCTCTCTCACATAGAAACAATTTTCTTCTCTTCCAAATGTCCTTGTTCCACTTACAGGAGTAAGCACATTGCTCATCAGTGGGGAGCAGTTAGCAGAGATTCGAACTGCCACTTGTGACTCATCACACCTGTGAAATGAGTTGATAAATGACACTAAAGTACAAATGAATTCAGACATCAAACGAGACACATGGAGAATATTCCTCTAATAGAAAGTGACCCTGGGGAGCGTGGGAGCATCTGGGATTTTGATGTTCATGTCATGTGGCTGTGTGTTAGGAGGACTCCTATTCTGAGCATGTCAGGGTGGCTCACTGGAGGTTTGACTTTTGATTTTTTTTTAGAATTTTCTGTGGAGCAGTTTGAGATATATAGTCAGTGCATGGAAGATAAGTTCAGGGAGATTCTAACAAATACTGCACCCAGTGTATAGTCAGTACAAGAAAGGTTAGTCCCGGAGGATTATGATAAATAATGTGCCCAGTGTATAGTCAGTGCATGGAAGGTTAGTCCAGGAGGATTCTGATAAATACTGTACCCAAGTTAGCACTGTTGTGTAGCAGAATTGTGGCTTCATGTTGGAGGTTTGCACACACATGTTCATTCCTACCTCACCCTTCTCAATATCTCACAAAAGAGGTGAAAAAGAAAGATAAAGATAAAAAAAAATAAAAGAAAAGAAACAATTTTAAGTATCTGGAAAGAAAGCCAGTGGCATCTTTCGCATCCCACAGGTGACACGAGGTTGAGGAATTACACTTCAGATCCCCTGATAACCTCACAAGGTAGTGAAGGCTCTCTGGTTTCAAATATGTTATGACTCTTGGAGCTGAGGATCTTGCCTTCATCTATCTTCTAAGGTCATGTTATATGTGTGTGTATATGCCCACAGATATGCACATATAATCATGTACATATGCACACATGCACATATATACATGTATGCAAATAGGTATATGTACAGTCTATACCACACGTATTAACATGCATTTATACACATATACATATATAAAATATATACATATAATCACATATATATGGAGACAGATATAAACATATATATATACACACATCTATAGCATCTTCAAATATTTTTATTGTGAATAAGTTCCTTGTGACTATATTATGAAAGGATGTTGAATTTTGCCAAATGAGAGTTATACACAAAATGATCATGTACAAGTTCTGTCCTACCTTCTATTAATGTTATAATAAATAGACTAATTTTTCTTATGTTGAACTATCCTCAAATTCCAGAAATAAAACCCACTTTAACATGCTATATAGGTCTTTCTGAGTGCTGCTGAATTCAGTTTGTATTAGGTTGACAAGTTTTGTATTAATATGAAACAAGTATATTGTTTGCAGCTTTCATGAAGCATTTTTGTCTAGCTTTCAGGGTAATGTTGGTGGTGTGTTAACTTTCCCTAGGGAGATAAGAGTAATAGTTTAGTCACCCAAGATAGGTCACTTATGGCAGAGGAAAGAAATATTTTACCTGAGTCAATGCAGTTACATTTGTGAACCAATGATCTTATTGGGGTTATTTAGAGGACTATGGATGAAGATTACTAATAGGACATGGGTGAGGGGTTACTTACTTACAGGAGCATAGGTGAGGGTTACTTACGGGATCATGGGTAAATATTACTTTTAGGGCATGGGTGAGGGGTTACTTACAGGAGCATGAGTGAGTGAAAGACAGTTGCATCACAGAAACGGTCCCCCGATGTGGGCAATAACTCATGAAAGCTGTCGCTCTGAATCTCCTGGCACAACTTGGGGCAGAGTGGCTAATAACTCCCCTCTCCCTAGCGCTTGTTAATTAAGCACTGCTTAATTGCCCTTGGGGAATCATTACTTTCTGAGTTTCCTGAGCCTGGTTGCTTTACAAACTTCCTGAGCCATGTAAGTTGCATGAATTTCTCTCTTTTCAAAAGGAGATGTTTCAATTAGGAGGAAGCAGCTATACAACAATTGGCTTTATGACATCAGTTTGAACGTATTCCTTGCCTTCAATTCTTTGGAAGAAATTGAGAAAAATTGTCAGTTTTTTCTTTAAGTAGTTAATAATTTCTTTAGGGAATCCATTTAATCCCAGTCCTTTTTTGGGGAGAGATTTAAAAATAAGGATTCATTCATTCTCCTTAGTGCTCATATGTATATGCATGTCAATTATATAAATATGACATGTGTAAATATGAATACTCAGTGGTGAGTATCCAAAATATTTTTCTCTAAGATCAAGAACAAGATAATAATGCCATACTTACTACCATTATGTAACATAACATTAGAAGTGCTAGCCTAAGCAGTTAGACAAGAAAATAAAATGAAAACCAAAAAGCAAAATTCCTTCTATTCACAGAAAACATAGAGATGACATGCCATGTTGAAACCACTATAAATTCTACCAAGAACCATTAAAAAGAAAGTCAGAAAACTCTCATTTACAGGATACAAAAATAAATTGTGTATCTATATACTAACAATAAGTAATTCAAAGGGCATTTGGGATAACAATCCTTTCATAATGGTACCTGGAAAGCTAAAATACTTGGTATGAATTTGACTCCTCTTCTGAAAACTCTAAAACATTGAAGAAATTAAAGACAACACAGATTAATGGAAATTCCCTTGTGAATTAAAAGACAAGTTGTTAAAATGTCCATAGGATTGAACATGGTCTGCTAGTTCACTGTAAGCCTACAGAATTCCTCCTCACAGCTTTTTGCACAAATAGATTAAAACTATTCTAAAATTCACATAGAATTTCAGGGGATCTGCATAGTCAAAACAATTTGAGGGACTGGGGAAATGGTTTAGCAGTTACAGCATTGGCCTGCGAAGTCTAAGGACCTGGGTTTGCTTCCCCAGGACCCACATAAACCAGATGCATAAGGGGCACATGTGTCTGGAGTTTGTATGTAGTGGCTAGAGGCCCTGGCATGCCATTCTCTCTTTTTCTCTATCGTCTCTTCCTCTCTCATAAATAAACAAATAAAATGTTTTTTTAAAAATTTTGATAAAGAACAAAGGTGAAGCCCTCACACCTTTTTATTATTATTGTAAGGCAACATTAACCTAACCAGCATAGCGCTGGCATGAAAAGTTCTATAGACTAATAAGGCAGAATAAGGAGTTCAGAAACTCTTGTATGCTTGGTTAAACAACCTTCAGAAGATACTAAGAAGGAAACGACGGTCTCTTAAATTACAAAAAAAAAAAAATGAGGACTGGGGAGATGGCTTAGTAGTTATGGTACTGGTCTGCAAAATCTAAAGACCCAGCTTCAATTCCCCAGTACTCACATAGGCCAGATGCACAAGGTGGCACATTTTGAGTTCATTTGCAGTGTCTAGAGGCCCTAGAATGACCATCCTCTCTCCCTCAAATAAAATAAATAAATACTGAAAAATATTTTTTGAAAAGTGAGAAAAACTAACTATTCACTTGCAAAAACCAAAGCAGAACAAAGTTGGCCCCTTTCCTTACTCTGCATACAACATTCACTTTTAATAGATTAAAGATCTAAACATAAGATTTAAAATTATAAAGAAAGCTAAGGACAAAGCTTCATGATATTGTATTTGGTAAGGATTTCTTGAATATGGCATAGAAACAAGCAAGAAAGGGACAAATGGAACTACAGAAATGTTTAAAAATTTTATATAGCAAAGGAAATGATAGCCAAGGAATGAAAACACATAGTTTCAAATATTATCTGTAAGGGGTTATATTAAATATATTAAATATGCAGCATGTATAGAGAACTTCTACAACTCAACAACTGCCCCATAACAACCCATGAAAAAGCAAAAACCTTGGCTGGAGCAGTGACTCAGTGGTTAAGGTGCTTGCCTGAAAAGCTTAGGGATCTGAGTTTGATTCTCTTCCACCCACACAAGGTAGCACATGTGTTAGAGTTTGTTTGCAGTGGCTAGAGGTCTTGGTGTGCCCATTCTCTCTTTTTCTATCTGCCTCTTTCTCTCTCTGTCAAATAAATAAATAAGCCAAAAACTTGAGCGGAGCCTTTTTGTCAAAATGGCGCCAAAATTGAAGAAGGAAGCTCCGCCCCTCCCAACACTGAAGACAAAGCAAAGGCTCTGATGGCCAAGAAGGCCACGCTGAAAGCATCCACAGCCACAAGAAGAAAAATATCTGCAGTCACCCATCTTCCAGTGACCCAAGACACTGCGCCTCTGGAGGCAGCCCAAATACCCTGGGAAGAGCACCCCCAGGAGAAGCAAGCTTGCCCACTATGCCATCATCAAGTTCCCCCACCACCTAATCGGCCATGAAGAAGACAGAAGACGACCACACACTTGTGTTCATTGCGGAAGACAAGGCTAACAAGCACCCGACCAACCAGGCTGTGAAGAAACTCTATGACACTGATGTGGCCAAAGTCAACACCCTGATCAGGCCTGATGGGCAGAAGAAGGCCTAAGTTCGGCTGGCTCCCAATTATGATGCTTTGGATATTGCGAGCAAAATTGGGATCTCCTAAACTGGATCCATCTGGTTAATTCTAAGTACACCTCCCCCCACCCCCGCTATTAAAAAAAAACTTGAGCAGAACAAAGACTTTTTGAAAAGATATGCAAATGAAAAGATAGTCAATACCATTAATCATTAAAAATGCAAATTAAACTTATAATGAGTTATTTCATACCTTATTAGCATAGTCACTTAAAAAAGCCATCAAACAACAACTATTGGCGAAGGTGTCAAAAAGTTGGAACCCTTGTACTCTATTGGTTGAAACAAAAAATAATGCAGTTGCTACAGAAGCTATGTTTCCTCAAATAATTAAAAATAAAATTACTATACAACCCAACAATCCTATTTCTGGGTACATATCTAAACAGATTGAAGGCAGGATATGGAAAAGGAATCAGTATGCATGTTCATTGCAGTAGTTTTCACAACAGTCAAGAGTTAGAAGCAACTCAAATGTCTATGAAAAGACAGAAAAGGTTGACAAGATGGCTCAGTAAAGTGCTTCTCTCAGAGTTTGGATCCCTAGGACCCATGTAAAAATGCTGAGTATGGTGGCATGCACTTGTCATCCCAGCAGTAAAAAGCTGGACAGGGCTGCTGAGGAACCTCACCTAAGGTCGTCTTCTGGCTTCCATGTGCACACACATACATCCCAACACACGCACATTCAAATAGATAACCAAAGAAACTGAGTATAATGGCTGTTGTAGTCAGCTTCAGTTGCTGGGATGAATCTCTAGACCAGACACAGTTTATGGGAGGAACAGCATTTATTTGAAGCTTACAGATTGAGGGGAAGTTTCATAATGGCAGAAGAAGCTGGTTCCCTTTCACAGGTGCACGCAGAGAGACAAGCAACCACCGCCAGCACAAGCAAGCACACTTCGGGAACCCCAGGAAGAGCTCAAGCACTCTGCATATCTTTCAATTGGAATCCCTGTCCACCCGCACATCTTAGGCCTAGACACCAAGATCCACCCACAGTGACACCAATTTATAAGCTTTAATAAAACTTCTGGATCTTTTGGGAGACATCTATTCAAACAACCAAAGTGGCACATGCTTCAAAAGGCTCTTGCAGAAAGTTTGAGGTTAGCCTGAGCCACGTGAAGAAAGTGGACATAGAATGTCTGTACAAGGGATTCCAATTACTATTCAACTTTTAGGAAGGGCATTCTGTCATATCCTTCAGCATGAATGCAAATTATCACTATTGCACTAAATGAAAGGAGCCAATCACAAAAGATAAATACTGTATGTATGATTACATGCCTGTGCAGTATCTAAAGCAAATAGACTTATAGAAACTAGAATGGTAGCTTCCAGGGGCCAACTAGGAGTTGTTCACGTGGTGATGAGGTTTCAAGATGAAGGCGTTTGAGAGACCGTTTGCACAAGTGTGTACACAATGAACTACTGAACAGTGAACTTAGAAGTTAAGAAGGTAAACATTAACTGTGGTGGTGATGTTGGTTGTGATTCTTATTGTAGACAATTTCTCTCATATAGACTGTCCTATACACTGCTAAATAGCTGAGGATAATTATGAACTTCTGATCCCACTACCTCTGCACGCCCAGTTCTGATTACAGGTGTGAACCATCACAAACAGTTCATATGGTGTGAGATCAAACTTAGTGCTTCGTGCATGCTAGGCAGGCCTACCAACTCAGCTACACCCCCAGACCTGATGTGATTATTTAATGCCAAAATTAGAAATGGTAAGTACTGAGCATGAGAGAGGTAGGCGCAGTGAAATACTGATGTTCAGGAGACAAAGTGATCAACTTGCTTTTCTGACATTGTCCAGATCTGAGCGTTACTAGTCCTGCCTTCTGGGTGTGGCTTTAGTCCCAGGCACACTGAGTGCTTGGTCACTCTGAACCCTGAAATGATACATAATAGAAATATTATAAAATATTATAAATTATAAAATATTATAAAATAGAAAATAGAAACATAATGTTCTATTGACAAAATAGTAAAATGCTATCCTTGCTTAGAAATTTCTTTGCCTTACAATGAAGCATGGTTTTTTTTTATTTTTTTTTCTCTCATTAGTCTTTGACTTCTTTTCTTTTTTTGCATTTTTTTTTATTAGTTTTCTATTCAGCAAATACAGGCAGTTTGGTACCATTATTAGGCTCATCCGTGACCTACCCCCTCCCCATTGGCCCCTCCTTGTTGAGGTGTATGGGTCATGCATTGTGGAGTTAGCCCACAGTTATTGGTATGATAAATGTCTCTGCATATCTTGACCTAACATGTGGCTCTGACATTCTTTCCACCCCCTCTTCTGCAAAATTTCCCTGAGCCATGTTGGGTTCATTTTTGGTCTGCTCAATGAAGCATGTTAACATATAATCTGTGGGTTTTGTTTTTTTTTTTCTCTTGGTTTGTTTTTCTTTATTTTGTATTTCAAGGTAGGGCCTCACTCTATCCTAGGCTGACCTGGAATTCACTATGGAATCTCAGGGTGGCCTCAAGCTCGCAGGGATCCTCCTACCTCTGTCTCCCAAGTGCTCGGGCTAAAGGCATGCACCACCACACCCAGCTGCTTTCTCATGACTTTTTTTTTTTAAATTTTTTATTTATTTATTTGAGAGCGACAGACACACAGAGAAAGACAGATAGAGGGAGAGAGAGAGAATGGGCGCACCAGGGATTCCAGCCTCTGCAAACGAACTCCAGACTTGTGCGCCCCCTTGTGCATCTGGCTAACGTGGGACCTGGGGAACCGAGCCTCGAACCGGGGTGTTTAGGCTTCACAGGCAAGCGCTTAACCGCTAAGCCATCTCTCCAGCCCTCTCATGACTTTTAAACAAACGCCAGGTCTGCCTTATTTAAACCTCTCCCAAGACTCCTAGGTAGTTTTCCCCTTTTCTGTCTTTCTCAGGCGCAGCGCAGAACTCCTCCCACATGTGACGCATGCTCTCGGTTCTCTCCCTCTAGCTTCCTGCCGAGGCTGTACCCTGCTCGTGGTTGGAATATTCAGTGTCAAAAAGAATTTTGAAAATGTAACAGCCTTTCCCCCACTTTCAACTTTTAAGTGGTTTGCAATTCTCCCTGGAAATTAAAGTTCCAAAAGGCTTTGATGAGCTTCTGAATTTGTTATCGCTCTTCATTTTCTGAGGCTTTTTTTTCCCAATCACTCTTTAGTAGAGTGGGTTTAGTTAGTAGAAATCTGAAGCTGTATTATCTCTCCATTGATATATTTCTATATCACACTTACCCTATATTCTCCTTCTGATCTTTTGTATTTTTCACCTACCAGTTATAAAAAAAAACAGGGGCTGAGCCTGGCGTGGTGGCGCATGCCTTTAAATCCAGCACTCGGGAGGCAGAGGTAGGAGGATCTATGAGAGTTCGAGGCCACCCTGAGACTACATAGTGAATTCCAGGTCAGCCTGAGCCAGAGCGAGACCCTACCTCGAAAAACCAAAAAAAACAAAAAACAAAAAACCAAAAAAAAAACAAACGGGGGCTGTACCGATGGCTTATTTGGTAAAATGCATGCCACAGAAGTGTTAGGACCTCAATTCATTTTCCTGCAGCACTCATGTAAAAGCCAGGTAAAGTAGCACGTACCTGTAATCCCAGTGCGGGGGGGGGGGGGGGGGATGGAGACAGGGGGATCCCTGGGACTTGTTGGCTAGCTAGTTTTGTTAAATCAGTGACTTCCAGGTTCAGTGAGACATCCTGTATAAAATATAAAGTGGGGAGTGCTTGAGGAAGACACTTAATGTATACCTCTGGCCTCCACACCTTTGTCCACACACATACATACACAAGCAAAATAAAATAAAATATCTCCTGACATTAGTAAATATGCCCTGGGAGAAAAATTCCCACTTGGTTTAGTAGTGCTGGGATAAGTACCTAATTTTAATTTAATTTAATTTCCAATGTGGTTTTTTTATTTACTTCCTAAATCTATGCTTAAGATGGGTTGTCTAGATAGAACACTTTTGTGGTGGTTTGATTCAGGTGTCCCAAATAAACTTAGGTGCTCTGAATGCTAGGTCCCCAGCTAATGGCAACTGGGGAATTAAAGACTACTGGAAGCAGTGCATTGTTGGGGGTAGGCTTACGGGTGTTATAGCCAGCTTCCTCTTGCCAGTGTTTGGCACACTCTCCTATTGCTGTTGTCCATTTGATGTTGCCTAGGAGGTAATGTCCACCCTCTGCTCATGCCATCATTTTCCCCTGCCATTCATGGAGCTTCCCCTCGAGTCTGTAAGCCAAAATAAACCTTTTTTCCCCCCCACAAGCTGCTCTTTGTCAGGTTTTTTTTTTTTTTTTGCCAGCGAACCTGAGTGCAACAACTTTCTCCCTTTCTCTGTCTTTGGCAACCTGCAGGAAGCTGAGCCAAACCAGACCACGGAGGCTGACCCAGGCTCCAGGCTGGTGAGGCGGATGAGTAGAGCAGTCAAGGTTGCCTTTTTCCTATCTTATCCCTGTCATAATACAATGAGCTCTGCTGCATCCCTTCCCAAGTCATTTTGGACCTCTGTGCCATTCCCTCCCATGGCATCCATCAGTGAAATTCCCTGGGCAGCAGGTCTGACCTTCCTGAGCCCAGCAGTGTGACCTCTTTCCTCTCATTGTCTTAGTAGTATTCTTATGCAAAACGGCAGCTCGCTGTGCGCTACACCAACTATCTCCCCATCTTCCCGCAGCGCCTCACTCCTACTTCAAGCTCCTTGGGACCAGGAGCTGTAGCTTGCTTCAGGGTTTGTCTATTGTTTCTTCCGAGGAGTAGGAACTGAATGAAGTCTTGTGTCTGTGTGCAGTATGTGTGTACATGTGATGTACATACATGTGTGTGCAGATGTGCATGCCCCATGCACATTGGTGTGGAGGCCAGAGGAGGATCTGGGATGTCCTCCTTTATCACTCCACCACCTTGTTTTCTTAAGACAGGCTCTCACTGAGCATGGAGCTCACACCATTTTTTTCTGGTGAGACTGGCTGGCCAATGAGCCCAGTGATTCTCTCATGTCTGGCCTTTTGTGTGTGTGCTGGGAATTGAACTCAAGTCCTCAGGTTTGTCCAGCAACCATTCTTACCTGCTGTTGCAGTCATCTTCATGTTGCTGGTAGAAAACACCTGACCAAGATCAGCTGTGGAAGGAGAAGGTTTATTTTGGCTTACAGACTCCAGAGGAGGCATCATGATGGCAGGGAAACCGTGACATGAGCAGAGGGTGGACAAGAGCAGCAAGAGTGTGCCAAACACTGGCAGGAGAAGCTGGCTGTAACACCCATAAGCCCCAACAACATACTTCCAACAAGGTTCCAATTCTCAAATTGCCATCAACTGGGGACCAAACATTCAGAACACATAAGTTTGTGGGGGATGCTTGAATCAAACCACCATACCTGCTGAGTCATCTCCTCCACCACTTGAATAAATCAATTTCACATTGTGGAAACGAAACATGGAAGGGGGGTGGAGAAATGGTTTAGTGGTTAAGGCGCTTGCTGGCAAAACCAAAGGACTCAGGTTCAGTTTCCCCAGGGCCCACATGAGCCAGATGCACAAGGTGGTGCATGCATCCAGAGTTCATTTGCAGTAGCTGAAGGCCCTGGTGTGCCCATCCTCTCTTTCTCCCTATATGCCTGTCCCCCTCTCTCAAATAAATAAAATAAAAATTTTTAAAAAGAAACATGGAAGGAAACAACATTCTGTTAGAATGAACCAGAACATCTCCCCCTTAACACTCACCCTCTCCCTCAGTCAGCAGCATGGTGGTTATAGGAGCTAGAGACAGTTTGGGTTCTAGTGTGGGTTAGTGTGGATTGGCTTGTTTCTACTTGCCAGTCTGTCTGCCTGGAGACGCTGGGGGTCCTGGTCACCTAGCCTCATCCTGAACACAGATTTTCCCAGGTAGGATAAGGAAGTGCTGTCTAGGATCTTAGTATGAGTGTTAAGGGCTTTGGATTCAGAGATGACCCTTAAGAGCACGTGAAATGAACTTCTCAGCAAATGACCACAGTTTAAATCAAGGCTGTCTGTCTCTGCCCTGGTGATCTCTTCTGCGAAACTTCAAATCTTCAAGGGCGCTATGTATCCACCATTTCAGCAATGGGGCTGCTCCCTCCTCACCAAGAATCTCTCTCTCCCTCCTTTTCCCTCCCCACCCCCTCTTACATATGCAAGATTTCCGAAGAAAGGAACAGGAAACAACCTACAAGGAATATTTAGAAGATTCCTAAGGGAAACAAAGTTAAGGATCTTGAACAAGGAAAAGCTGTCATGGCGCAGGGAAGAGAGGGTCAGGCTGTCAAGCTCTCAGGATTTGATGCATAGGTGAGCTCTGCAAGATGAATTTTTAGACATTTTTGGGCACTTAAAAAAATTTTCATGATTAAAATAAGACCAAAAAACTTTTTTAAATTTAATTTTAATTTTGATAATTTCATGTATGTATATGATGCATTTGGATCATATTCATCCCCATTACCCTCTCTTATTCCCCTCCTGCTAAACTCCTTCATCTAACCTAATCCCCTTCCTATGTTCATGTCTGTCTGTGTAAAATGGTGGTTGTGGTGTGTGTGTGTGTGTGTGTGTGTGTGTGCGGTATATGTGTGTGATATGGTGTTTGTATGTGTGTATGAGGTCCTCTGAGTTAACTTAGGGTTGCTTGCATGAGCGTGGGTCAGGGAAGAAGCTTTTAAGGAATAAATTTCAGGGGTTCGAGGTATGGCTCAGAGGTGGAATGCTTGTCCAGCAAAAGAGAGGCTCTCAGCAGGACATCCAACACAAGAATTTTTTTAATTTAAAAATATTTATATTTAGGTACTGATAGAATATAAATGAGCACGGGGCTGGTGCCTTAGGCATACTTGAATGATTGCTCAGACTACTGGTACTAGAGATTCCCCACTACTCTCTTCCACACAAAGTTTATGAGCTTAGTAATTGCTTTTGGAATCATCAACTTGGGAATTTTCTTTTTTTACTATGAAGCAATAGACTAGAGCAAAATGGTGACAGAGAAATATAGTGAATTTCAGGTATTTTAGTGCCTCTATTGTGATAAATGCTTCCCCACCAGTCTTTCAAGGAAGGCCATTTCCTTTAAACCTTCACTTCCCAGCATGCTGCTCAGCCTGATAGCACCAATGGCGTGCATCTTTCATTTACGTTTTCAAAATTAAAAATCATAGCCGGAAGGCGTTTTTCACTAAATAATGTGGATAATGCTAGGGAAAGAAAGATGCAACTGTTATGGTTTTGAAAATTATTTCACAAATGATACCTCTTATCTTATCAAACTATTGACCAATTATTAATGGATGGCTGTATATTTTGGCTCTTGTATTGAGCCAGTTCTTAGCAATCAATATTCATAATCACAGTGCCAGAGCCTAGAAATTATGATTCCAATAAACTCTTGGGGTATCCTTGCATTATCTGATAATAAAGCAAAATAGATTCCAGGAAAATACAAGGCATAAACACTCAGATATCTGTTATTATATAAATCTTTTTGTTTCTGAGGAAGCATTTGTTGCTCTTAGGTTTATGAAAAAATAAACTGCCACCAAATATGGCTGATGAGACTTGAATTATTCTAAAGGCCTAGGAAAATGGGCAGAGGACTAATAACAATAGCTCATGAACCTAGCTGACTCTGTGAAAGGTGGTGAGATGTGATGCATTCTGCTCTAAGATTTCGCTTGTTAGAGGCAAGTTTTTGTTTAAGCGTGTGAGTGGCGGCTCCTCTCTGCCGAGGAGGGTAACTCTCAGCTCCCTGCTATGGCAAGATGTTCCTTGATGCTCTCATTAGTTGGCTGCCAGTTTCCATAAAAGGGTAGTTTATCATGCCATTTTTGTTTTAGTTTTACTTGAACTTAAAATCACTCAATCATTGGGATTAAGAAGTTTGTAGCTTCAAATTGGAAAGTACAATGAAATATCTGTTTTGCCTATGATGTTGATTAAAAAAAGCAATAAAATAAACTCTTAGTTTCTGAGGGAATAGTCTCTCACATAGTTCTGTGTTCACATCAATCCCCAAATATACACAGAGGATGATCCAGTAATAAGCAATATATTTCTAAGAATTTGGATATATAGACGTTTTCCCTAAGAATAATAAAGATATAAAAATATTTGGCTTTGCCTATCACAGCAGTAGTGATAGTATACTCAAAATTGAAAATGATCTAAGTATCCATCAGAGAGTGACTAGAATAATAAGTTGTAAATAGAATATTGTGGGCAATATTTAATTGCACAGAATTTTATTTTATCTAGAAGTACCAAAAGGCTGAGAACAAAAGATTTTTTCCTCTGTATCATAAAATGTCACATAAATATATATACAAATATATATTTTATATTTATATAATATAAAATATAAAACAATTTCATTGAAAGGTTGGCTAGGGAAATGTCTCAGTAGAATGTTGCTGGATGTGGTGGGCTAGTTAGTATGAGCTCTCTGGGTGCAGGGCAACATGAGGAGGGAATGCTTGATCCTGACCTGGGCTGAGGTAGAAATAAAAGTTGAGTTGGCTGAAGTCTGGTCAAAAGAGAGCAGAAATTTTCTCATGAGCTGTAAGAATTGCATTTGACAAGATAATGTTTACCTCATAGACACAAGTTCTTCAATCATTAATGCCCATATAAAGAAAGAATACGCTTATAAACCCTAGATTTTGATAGTTTCCAGCCATGAGACTTCTGCTGACTTTTTGATTTCTTGCCACTAATAGCACTAGAGGGTGTAATGACCCATAGTTCCATTCATGTTTTCACAAATGACAAGATAGCCTCCATTTTATAAGTCTGAATAGTGTTCCATTCTGAATATATAACACATTTTCTTTATCAAGTCATTGTTAAATACTTAGGTTCATTCTATATCGTGACCATTTTAGAGAGTGCTGCAATGAACTCATGAGTACGCATGTGCCTGTTGACTGGAACGAATATGTGAAGTCCATTAACCTGAATTGTTATTCTTTATTTGTTTATTTATGTTTATTTATTTGAGAGTGACAGACAGAGAAAGAGGGAGGGGGGGGAGGGAGGGAGGGAAGGAGAGAGAGCATGCGCTCCAGGGCCTCCAGCCAGTGCAAATGAACTCCAGATGCGTGCACACCTGTGCATCTGGCTTATGTGGGTCCTGGGGAATCAAGCTTTGAACAGGGGTTCTTAGGCTTCACAGGCAAACACTTAACCACTAAGTCATCTCTCCAGCCCCTGAATTGTTATTCTTAAAAGACACCATCATTATTAGTTTCTCACTACCTTCACATTTACTATTTCTATCATTTACTAATTTGGCAACCTACTGTCCCTAGATTAATATTTTTCTTATTAAAGGGCACTGAAGTCAAGCTTTGATTTCTTTGGTTTGTCTTTGTCTCTCTGGTAATTTAGTCATCCTGTGAGATTACTTGGGGCACTGTTTGCATTTAGCTTAATCCCATTTGTATTTGTATTGAGATAAGTTGTTTTTGATATTTAAAATTTTATGTTTAAAGAAGGTTTGGGATACTTTAATTTGTAATATCAAAATTCTCATATCTTATCTCTTAGATTTTAAGTTTTTATCTTTATTTCTTTACTTGTTTGCATGTATGTGTGTTCATATGCATGTGTATGGGTGCGCATGTACTTGTGTGAATGTTTGTGGTTGATGTCAGATGTCTTCCTCAATTGCTTGCCATCTTATTTATTAAGACAAAGTCTCTCACTGAACCTAGCAATTATAGATTCAGGTCATTTAGCTAGCCAGCTTGCTCAAAAGATACACCTGTCTCTGCCTGTTAGGGTTATAGGCTCATACCATCATGTCCAGCATTTACGTGAATGCTGGGAATCTGCCCTCAAGTCCTCATGTCCTCATGTTTGCATGGCAAGTAAATGGCTTGCTGAACCATTTCCATACCCCCCCCATGTTTTATGATGACTGTGTGTGTGTAGTATGTACATGTGTGCTATGTTATGTGTAATGTGTGGTATATGCAGATGAACACACCCCCTGCATGTGCATGTGTAGGCTAGGTTGCTTAAGATAGGTCTTTCTCTCACCAGATCTGCTGTCTATCACAAGTGATTTTCTTGTCTCTGCCCCTCATAGACTGGGGTTCCAGATGTGAGTACTCAAATCTCACTTTTTACATGGGTTCTGGGGAGTCAAACTTGATGGTCTCTGTCCCCAGAAGCCCTTATATTTAAGTGGCTAGTTATCTTAAGAGCTATCTCCTTAGCCAGATGAAATGTTTCAAGAAATAGAGTTTATTGTGTTTTCTTAATAGTATGATATTGAGATAACTGTTCCAATCAATGCTTATAGTTTAGTGAGTGCAACTGTAATTTCCCATAGAAATTTAAAAAACACAAAACATAGAATATCAGAACTGTAGGTTTTAGAGACTGTGTTATTTGGGATGATCTTATTTTTCCAGTGATATGTGAGGTTGTATTTAAGTGCCAGTGAGAAACTCATTTAACCTGAAGTAAAGGGAAATGGGAAATGGAAGGGCACCCATGCTCCCAGGTTCTCAAAGGAAGATGGTGTGCTGAAATCCAAGAGGGGGAAGAGTCAACCAAGTAAGGCTGCTGGCATCTGGGTTGGTCCCTTTCTACCTGCATATAGTAGATTGAATGTAAAATGTTCCCTATAGCCTCACTAGTTTATGATGAAACCTCATATTTGATTCCTAGTCTGGTGAAGGCTTTGGAAGGTGAAGCCTTGCTGGAGGAGATGGGTCACTGGGGATGGGTCTTGGGTTTTATTAGTCTAGCTAGATCACTCAGACTACTTCCACCTGGTGATGTGACACCCCTCTCCCCCCGCTGTGTTCTTGCCATGCTTTCCCTGCCATGATGAAACTTCTCTTTAAAACCTAAGCTGAAAGTTAAGGCACTTGCCTGCAAAACCAAAGGACCCAAGTTTGATTCTCCAGGACCCACGTAAGCCAGATACCCAAGGTGGTTCATGTGTCTGAAGTTTGTTCACAGTGGCTGGATGCCCTGGTGCACCATTCTCTCTCTCTTTCTCTCTGCCTCTTTCTTTCTCAAATAAATAAAAATATAAATAAATTTTTAAAAACCACTGAAGCTGAAGTAAACCCTTTCCTCTCAGAAGCTGCTTCTGGTTGCAGGTTTTGTCCCAGCAATGAGAAGATAACTGCAACAATGCTCTCTGAGGCCTTCCACAAGGAGAACAGTGGCCAGGGCTGGGTTGTGCCCTATATTCCAGACACATGCATTTTTTAAAATTTTATTTATTTCAGAGAGAGAGAGAGAGAGAGAGAGAAAATGGGTGCACTAGGGCCTTCCAGCCACTGCAAACAAACTCCAGACACATGTGTCATCGTGTGCATCTGGCTTACGTGGATCTTGGGGAATCAAACCGAGGTCCTTTGGCTTTGTAGGCAAGTGCCTTAACTGCTAAGCCATCTCTCCAGACCCAGTCACATGTATCTTGATGGTCTATATCTTGGGGCTCATGTACTTCTTACTAGAGGTAAAAATAGCATCTTTGAAAGAAGCTGGTCCACTAAGCCATTTGGGTGACTGAAGTTTCCTTGCTTGATAAACACTAATCATTCTTGACATTTTATAAACTTAGGAAGTGTTCTGAAAACAATTCTTTAAATTTTTGTGTGTGAATTTGTAGTTTGTATGGCGTGGGCATGTACATGTGTGTGCCCATGAGTAATGAGGAAAATGTTGCGTGTCCTCCTCGCTCATTCTTCTGTCTTATTTTCTTAGGACAGGATCTCTCACTGATCCCGTAGCGCTCTATTGGTTAGTCTGGCTGCCCTGAGAGTGTCAGTGCTCCTTCTCTCTCAGTCCTGAAGCTACAGGCATATATAACCATGCTTTTTACATGGGTGCTGAGGATGGAACTCCAGTCCTCCTGCCTGCCCAGCAAGTGCTGTTGCTCACTGAGCCATCCCCACAGCCACTGAAACAACTTTTCATACTGAACTGGGCAATAATCTGCATCAGTAAATCAAATTCAAGTTTTTCAGTGATCTAGAATCTATTTTTTTTTATTAACATTTTCCATGATTATAAAATATATCCCATGGTAATTCCCTCCCTCCCCACCCCCACACTTTCCCGTTTGAAATCTATTTTTATATACATTTCCTCTTTTTTCTTTGCTCTCATTACTGGTTGATGCATTTCTCCATTACACTTTTCTTCTGCTTCATTTTGACTTGGAAACAAGTAAACTTCCCATTACTAAATACCAAATTATGATAGTAGCCTTTTCTTTTTTCTTTTTTGGTCTAAAAAGGTTGTTCTTTCTTTTGAGAAAATATGATGACCTAAAGAACATGAATTTTCATAAAATATGCTTATTGTTCAAATCTTTGGGTTCCTTGTGATATTTTATTCTTTGTAGAACACTGGACAAACATAAACATGGAATGTGGTGTGACCCCATTGTCTTCACAGTCATTGAAGTTAAACATGGATTTCCCTCTAATCACATATATCCCACAGAATATTTCCTACAAGAATTTGGAACTTGGGGCTGGAAAAATGGCTTAGTGGTTAAGCACTTGCCTGTGAAGCCTAAGGACCCCAGTTCTAGGCTTGATTCCCCAGGACCCACATTAGCCAGATGCACAAGGGGGCACACACGTCTGGAGTTCATTTGCAGTGGCTGGAGGCCCAGGCGTGCCCCTCTCTCTCACTTTCTTAACTCCCTCTCTCTCTCTCTCTCTCTCTCTCTCTCTCTCTCTCTCTCTCTCTCTCTCTCTCTCTCTCTCTCTCTCCCTCTCTCTGTGTCTGTAACTCTCAAATAAATAAAAAGTGAACAAAAAAATTTAAAAAAAAAGAATTTGGAACTTATTTCTAAAATTTAGCTTCTTTGGGGTGTATACTGTATTAGTTACCCTTCTGACTACTGTGACAAAATACCTGATAAAAGCAACTTCAAGAAAGAAGGATTTGTTTTGGCTTACAGTTTGAGGTTACAGTCATCCTGGATGGGAAAGCCTGATGGTGTGAGACTGAAGCAGCTGGTCACATTGCACTTGAAGTCAGGAAACAGAGATGAATGCTGGTGTTCAGCCTTTTTTCCATGTTTTATACAGTCCAGGATCTAAGCCCATGCAACAATGCTGCCCATAGCTAGGGTGGATCTTCCTACAGCAAACAACCTAATCAAGAAACTCTCACAGGCATGCTCAAAGTTTTTTTTTCTATAGTGTGCTAAATCCCACCAATTTGGCCAGATCAACCACCCATACTTATCAACACAAAAGGTCAGAAGAATCCAAATGACCCTCATTTGGTTGGTGGCAATATTTTGCTTTACCTTCAGGATTATTACCATTATTTACCAGGTTTTATTTTTCAACTTAAAAAATGTTCTTTCCTCATTGTTAATATGGATTTGTGGCAGCTCCAGTCTGGGTTTTCTTCCTGTAGATGGTGTTGTGATCTCAGAGTCCAGATATCTGACCCAGGCAGACCCTGGGGTTCAGGAAGGTTCTTTCTGTCCTTTGCTCCTTTTAGTGTGCTTTGAGTCTCTGTGATGTGTCCCAGCTTTATTTCATACACAAGTTTCATCAGCAGAAAGTCATTTTACTGTGTTTTCTTCTTTACTGTTTGGAAGCTGTGGTGGTTTGGGTGAGATGTCCCCCTTAATCTCATGGATTTTAAATGCTTTGGTCCCCAGCTGGTAGCAGTTTGGAAGGGGGAGACTTAATGAAGGAGATGTGTTACTGGGTTGAGGTTTAATAGCCAAGTTGTCAATGCTAAATAGCTCTTGCTGCTTTTCCTAAGTTGTCGTGACACGAGTGACGCCCAGTCTCTGCTCTGCCATCTTTCCCCTGCCATGATAAAGTCTCTCCCAAAGACTCTACGCCAAAATAATCCCCATCCATCTATCAGCTGCTTTTGGTTGGGTTGTCTCAGCAGCATGGTGAAGGTAACAACAACAGACGTCATGGATTTGGCTTTCTGTACTCCTGACTGGATGCTGGACAAGAATCAAATATCAACACTCAATGGATATTGACTAAAGAGAGAAGGGAAGAATCTTTGAGACTCAGCCTGAACTGCAGTCTTTGCCCCTGCTTTTTGTTAATAGCATACTTGGTGTGTTAGTCAGGGTTCTCTAGAGGAACAGAACCAATAGAATGAATTGTATTAAAAGGGAATTTATTAGATTACCTTAAGGCAATCCAACAATAGCAGTGTGCAGGCCTGGCAGTCAAGGAGCCTGGTAGCTGCTCAGTATAGAAGGCTGGATGCCTCAGCAGTCCCACTTCAGCGCTGAAGGCCTGGAGAGCCACTGGTCTGCAGTCCACGCCGGCAGCCATGTGGGAGGAGGGGATACTGTCCTTCCCAGATCTTCATTAGATAAAGCCCTTCTCCGGGAGGGGCCACCCACTCTGGAGGAAGGGGTCACCTTGCAGGAAGGATTCCTCCTTTAGGTAATCCTTCCTGGAAGCAACCTCAGAGACCCACTTATGAGGAATATCTGTGGATTCCTAAACAGATCAAGTTGACACAAATGTTAACCATCACACTTGGGTAGATTGTCTCTTGTGCCTACTTAACAATTGCATCTTCACTTGGATTTGATTAGTTATTAGGGTTTCATTTGAGTTTCTTACCATCTAACTACAAGTGTTGCTTGGGAACAAGAGCACAAGCATTTCATTTGTTGTACATGCAACACCTTTGTATAATCCCTCCTTGCTCAAAGTAGTACTTGTGAATCACAACCATGAGTACCTCAAGAATGATGAGAAATATGTTCAATATCATAATAGATGTTGAAAATAAAAATATAATCCTTAAAAGGATATTTTACAAATTCTACTCTCATAACTCCATTTTATGGAATGAAACTGAATTAGAAATGTAAAAGCAAGCAAATAAAATTAGGCAGTGACATGGCTAAAATCAAGTACTTCAGGTGAAATGGCATTATTGTCATAAAATTATGAAGAGCCTACCAAGAGGCTGTGCTTATCAGGCTTGACAAACACTCTCCATGGTGCATTGGTGTGGATAATAATATGCACTGTATTGTTAAGTGCTCTTGACATTTTCTCTTCTCTATTCTTTCTCCCATTCACACCCATTCAAGGCATAGAGATTTTGTTTTCTATGTTAAGCCTGTTATGTCTGTTTGATAGTACTGACGTTTAATACTTTCCTCATTATTATTGTACTTAAGAAATAGAAAGGATGTTTAAAGCATAGGCTTGCTGTGTAATATTGACTGGAAATTGCTTGAATGTAAAAAGTGAAAATAATCTGGCATTTGTGTGTATGTTTAATTTGTGTGGTGAGGGGCTGTGATGCACTCTAGCTCCTCCATATTGTAACAACAGGAAAGGAAAACATCCTCTTTGTCTTTACTGTGCTGCTCAGGTGAAACCTCCAGCCAATTGACTCATAGCAGTTCGTTGTGTTACACCCAGAAACTTGTGATCTCATAGGAAAGAGGAAATACCACGGCAGGATATAGGGTCAGAAATTGCTTCCTGAAAACTAACAAACAAAAAGCCATGGAATTCATTCTCATACTATTTTACTATTTATATGCTCTTCCTGTCCATAACCCCCCATGATAGTGAATGTTTCCTTTCTGTTTTATGGTGACGTTGTCTTTTGAGGCAGAGTTGGCATGAAACTCACTGTATAGCCTGGACTAGCCTCAAATTTATGGAAGTCCTCCTGTCTCATGCTTCTGAGTGCTAGCATTGAAGACGTAAGCCACCAGGCCTGGCTTACATGCTAAATCTGACCTCATCTCCATCAATCTCATTTCCGAGTCCTTTCTGGGCTCTCTGGAAGTTCTGACCAATTCTTATCTATCTACTATCATCTGTCTATTCTTATCATCTATTTATCTTTATCAATAATCTGCCATCTCTAACTGTCCATGTATCATCATCTCTATCAATCATCCACCTATATTTTAATGTCTGTCCATCTAGTCTAAATAGGTACATCTATCTATCTATCTATCTATCTATCTATCTATCTATCTATCTATCTATCATCTATCTATCTATCTATCTATCTATCTATCTATTTATCATCTATCTGTCTGTCTTCCTTAAACCTTTTGTTTCTTACCTTAAATAAAACTAACATGACCTTATTCTTCCATCCCCATATACCTCATTGCTATTTCCAGATGACTTGTCTCCCCCACATCTTCATTACCCTATTAGCTAGGGTTCTCCAGAAAAACAGAAATGGCAGGCTAAACATATGCACACAGGTGCCTACACATCCAGTTATACATACATGAGCATGCACACACTCTACAATACTTACAACAAATCCAAGGAAATATTCATAATTATAGCCCTTGTAGTTGTGTATATGGTTGTAGCCAGAAGTTATAATGCCTTTTTTTCCCTCAGCATATCCTATATTCTCCTTTTCCTTAAACAAGCAACTCAGCAAGTCTTGGCTCTTTACCTGGTGTAGTGACTTGTTATGGTTTGGTTCTAAAACACCCCCACCCCCAAACTTATGTGTCGAAGGCCTGACCCCCAATGCAGCATTGTCCACATGTGGGGCTTTGGGGAGCTCCTTGGACCATGAAGGTTCTGACCTCATCAATGGATGGTGCCTTTGATGGGCTCCTAACATGATGGACTACTGGGAGATCATGGACACTTAGGACTTGGAAATATGTCTATCCTCTCCTTGTTCCTTCCTCACTCTTTCTTCTGTCTACCATGGTGTGGGCTGCTTTGTTCTGGCCATGATGTTTGGCCTTCATCATGGGTCCAAAAGCAACAAAGACAAATGACTATGGACTGAAACCATTGAAACCCAACCAAAATAAATCATTCCTCTTTTAAGGTGTCTGTCTCATATAGCTTGTCACAGCAATAGAAAGCTGACACAGGCATTACCAAAACTTTCATTTCTGAAGGATCTTGACCAATAGCAGTCCTGCTTAGGTTGGCTTATTGTGGTTGTCCACCAATGTTTTAATCATGTTGTGTGGTAATAATATTCCCGGAGGTATCTCCTATGATGTGGACATGTTCTTTCTTATCTCCATTTTGGAACAGTAATCTAAATGTCTTCTTATGAGTTACCCAAACAGCACAGTGACTTCCTTATTGGTTTTCTGATTAAGAGGCAGGAGTGGTCATCTTTACTTCCAGTTCAAAGGAGTCACTGTTGTGTCCCCTGGCAAAAGCGCTTCTTCCTCTGTGACTAAGATTCCATGTTAGCCAGTCATGAGGTGCGGGAACACATATTTCACAAGCTGGTCACTGGAGACAAGGTGAGTGATTTCTAAACAATGAAGTCTTTGTCAATGTGCCACTCAAACAACATCCCTTTGTCAGAAGTTTCCAGCACTCACTGAGGGAAGTTTTTGAAATCTGAAGGCTGAGAAGCCTGTATAGAACACTGCTTGGAAGCTGGAGACCCAGGGAAGCTGGTGATATAGTTCCATCCTGAGTCTGAAATCTTGTGAACCAGGGGTACTGATGTGAAGTCTTGGCTTGAGAGCAGAGGATCAGTATGGTAGCCCAAGCAGCCAGGAAGTGAGTGTGAATTCTCCCTGCCTCTGCCTTTTGTTGTATTTAGGCTTCCAGTAGATTGGGTGAGGCTACTCATGCTGGGGGAAGTATTGTATTTTATGTAGTCCACTAGTTCTGATGCTAACTTCTTCTGACAACAATGTCATAGACATTCCCAGAAATGTCTAACTAGATTCCAGCCACCTTGTGGCCCAGTCAAGTGAACACATTACACCCATTTTCTCTTTATTACACTCTCACTGGGCTCTCAGTGACTGAAGCCTTGAGCACTTCGCCTCTTTCTCTTCATATTGAACTTGATAAGATCAACATGTATTGGATATCTATTCAATAACTGGGATCCTTGGTCAGAGTTCTTATCTTTCAAAGTATTACTTAAAATATCACCTTCTAAAGTCCAGCATTTGTGACAGTCAATATACTGAGTTATGCTGAAAAAAAAAGTTTCTAATGTGTTTAAAACAAATAATATAAATCTGATATTTTTAATTTTAAAAATTATATGGATTGTACCTTGAGCAGCAAAATTCACTCACTGTATTTTCTTTTCTTTCTCAATTTTTATTAACATTTTCCATGATGATAAAAAATATCCCATGGTAATCCCCTCCCCACTCCACTTTCCCCTTTGAAATTCCATTCTCCATCATATCCCCTCCCCATCTCAATCAGTCTCTCTTTTATTTTGATGTCACACTCAGTGTATTTTCATTGATCAAAATTAGATCACTTGGGGTTTGGGGAGATGGCTCAGTAGGTAAAAGTGCTTGCTCAGTAAGCATGGAGATCTGAGTTCAGATTCCTAGCACTCACACAAAATGCTGGACATGGCGGAGTGCACTTGCAATCCCAGGGCTGCGGTAGTGAGACAAGATCCTTAGGGCTGGCTATGTAGCTTGTCTAGCTGAATCTTTAGTCCCAGGTTCAGTGAGAGGCCCTGTCTCCAAAACAAAAACAGAAGATAGAGAAATACTGGAGGGAGACACTCAATGTCAATCTCTGACCCCTACATGTATATACATATGTGTACCTGCACACATACATATGTCCACATGCATGCACACCACACACTCAAAAATATTAGATTGCTGGATTACATAACAGGTGAGTGATTACTGCTCTTTAGTTTTGTTTTAGTCGAGGCAGTTTATATCAAACAGAGGTAACAAGCACTTTCAAAATTCCCATGGCTTGAAACAATGAAAGATTATTTCTCATGCAGATAGGTTTATCCTGGGAATTGGATGGGAGCTCTGTTCCACAGTTATTTGGGTTATTCGGGACCTCTGGCTGACAGCGGCTGTATTCTGTTGCCACTGCATCAGGTATAGGCAAGGATACCCCAACTGGGGAAGGAGGGGAAGAACCATAGCAGGACTTTTAAAAAATATATTTTTTATTTATTTAGTTGAGGGGAGGGGAGAGAAAGTGAGAGGAGAAAACAGAGAGAGGAAATGGCACACCAGGGCCTCCAGCCACTGCAAGTGAACTCCAGATGCATGTGCTCCTCTGTGAATCTGGCTTATGTGGGTCCTGGAGAGTCGAACCCGGATCCTTTGGCTTTGCAGGCAAATGCCTCAATCACTAAGCCATCTCTCCAGCTCCCATAGCAGGACTTTTATCTACCCTGCCCACCCTCATTCTTGCTCACATTTCATTGGTCAAAACTCATGATGAGGTCCTGCCTAATCCAAAGTCTGGGCAGTTCATTCTTGCAAGCCCCCGACCATGCATAATACCTGATAAAATCACCAGTGGCTTACATTCATGATATGACTCCATATAGAGCAGAATGTGAAGAAAAAAAAATATTTGATGAGTAAGATGAAGAATGGGTGGAATCCAGAGCCTCAGGTTGAAGGTTGTATTAGAAAGCATATAGAAAGGAGGCTGTGTGGGAGAGCCACATATAAAGTGACTCTGGCACTGGAGTTTGCGCATGAGGCTAGGACCCAGATGGGGGATGTACAGGGTAGGGAGGATGCTTTAAAAGTGAGCACCAGTAGTTAAGCTTTGCAGTGTGGAACAGGAATTGGAGGGGTGATATATAGAGTGGAGAGGAATCTGAGGCGGAGTTGAAGGTTGGGCCAAGGAGGCCGGTTCTGTGGGAATGGCCACGAGGGAGCCACTTCCTCTTCTGATCAGGGGAGTGAGAAGCCAGGAGCCAAGTCTAGAGTGTGAAGACAGCACTGAAGGGAACAGCATGCATTCACTCTTCCTGTGGACTGTTTGTGTGGGCTAGCTGCTTTATGTGCTTCAGGTTCCAAATTTTTTAAAAACTGTGATTTTTATGGCACTCTTGGGAAATGTGTGTTGCCATTTGAGACTTGGAAAGATGAAATATACAAATTCCTTTTACAAACATATTGCAATGATATTTTGGGGGTGCAATCCACACTTACTTTACATTTTTCTGAGTGAAAATATTTCTGTGGCATTTTGTTTGTGCTCTGAGGAGCGTTCTTTCATTTCATTCTCTGCTGGCTCCACAGCTTTCAGATGTGTTGTGAGAAAGGCCTTCAGTACTGAACACTACGTACTGCTTCTTCATGTCCTCAAGATATTCTTGGCTTTATTGTTGATATCAGCTGAAGATCAGAGCATAAAACAATTGTCAGGCTCCCATGTAATCTACAGTCACTTTTTTTTTTTTTTTTTTTTTTGGTCCTGGGGCTTTTCCTTGTAAAATTAATGCCACTGACTATTTTACTGGGCATTCCTAAAGTCATTTCTGACTGTCTTTCAGAAAAACAAAGATTGCTGGCTATATTTGGTAGTTGATTTGAATTCATAGTGATTAGAGTTACATAACTTACTCAATGGAAAGTACTGTATTCACAGAACTGCTCATCATTTCTTTAGAAATGTGCCTGGATATATTTTATACCTGTAAGAAAGCAGAAATATCTACATATCTGAAATCAGCGCAGCACTCCCATTCACAATTGCATGAAAAAGTAAATAAATAAAGTACCTTGGAATAAACCTAACCAAGGAAGTGAAGGATCTCCACAATGAAAACTTTAAAACACTCAAGCAAGAAATTGCAAAAGACACTAGGAAATGGGAAAACATCCCTTGTTCCTGGATTGGAAGAATCAATATTGTGAAAATGGCAATCTTACCAAAAGCAATCTACACATTTAATGTAATCCCCATCAAAATTCCAACGGCATTCTTCACAGAAATAGAAAAAACAATCCAAAAATTCTTTGGAAGCACAAAAAATCTCAAATGTCTAAAACAATACTGAACAACAAAAGTAAGGCTGGTGGTATCACCATACCTGATTTTAACCTATACTACAGAGCCATAGTAACAAAAACAGCATGGTACTGGCACAAAAGCAGAAATATGGATCAATGGAATAGAATAGAGGACCCAGATGTAAGCCTGGGTAGCTATAGCTACCTGATATTTGACAAAAATGCCAAAAACACTCACTGGAGAACAGATAGCCTCTTCAGCAAACGGTGCTGGGGAAACTGGATATTTATCTGTAGAAAGATAAAAATAGATTCTTCTCTCTCCCTGCACAAGAATTAAGTCCAAGTGGATTAAAGACCTTAACATCAGACCTAAAATTCTGAAACTTCTAGAGGAAAAAGTAGGGGAACCCTTCAACATATTGGTCTTGGCAAAGATTTCCTGAATATAACCCCAATTGCTCAGGCAGTAAAACCACAAATTAACTGCTGGGACCTCATGGAATTACAAAGATTTTGCGAAGCAAAGGACACTATGAATAAAGCAAAGAGGCAACATACAGAATGGGAAATAATCTTTGCCAGCTATACATCTGATAGAGGATTAATATCTAGGATATACAAAGAACTCAAAAAATGAAATAATAAGAAATCAAACAACCCAATTAAAAATGGGTTTTGGAATTAAACAAGAAATACAGATGGCACATAAGCATCTAAAATATTATTCTACATACCTAGTCATCTGGGAAATGCAGATAAAAACTACGTTGCGATTCCATCTCACTCCTGTCAGATTGGCTACTGAATGACTATAAATGCTGGCGAGGATGTGGTAAAAGAGGAACACTTCTACACTGTTGGTGGGAATGCAATCTGGTCCAGCCATTGTGGAAATCAGTGTGGAGGTTCCTAAAACAGCTAAAGATTGATCTACTGTATGACCCAGATACAGCATTCCTAGGCACATATCCTAAGGACTCTTCTCATTACCTTAGAGATACTTGCTCAACCATGTTTATTGCCATTCAATTTACAATAGCTGGGAAATGAAACCAGCCTAGATGTCCCTCATCTGATGAGTGGATAATGAAGATATGGCACATTTATACAATGGAGTTCTACTTAGTGGTAAAGAAAAATAAGTTATGAAATTTTCAGGAAAATGGATGATTCTGGAAGGGATTATAGTAAGTGAGGTAACCCAAGCCCAGAAAGACAAATGTTATATGTTCCCTTTCATATGTGGATCCTAGCTACAGATGATTGAACTTCTGTGTGAGTAGGAAGAAAACTCAGTAGCAAAGGCTGGTACGCTAGAAAAGAGATATAAAGGGAATAGCAAGGAAGGGAGAGAGGTATGTAATAGGATGGTATTATATATATGTATGTGGAAGAATAGATTAATGGGGGTGAAAAGGCCCAAGTGAGGTCAGGGGAAGAGATTTGTTAAAGGAAAGGTGGAGGGAGGGCTAATCAAAATCTAAGAGGATATAAATAAATCATATGGAAACCTATCTTTTTGGACAATGGTACACTCCTGGAGCCAAAGCTTGTTGCTAGAAAATTTTCAGTGCCACAGATGGGATACCTTCTAGTGAGTTGTTGGCCAGAAAAGTCCCTGATGCCTCCAAAACGTTATAGGCCATTGCCAAGGCCCTTGGTTTCCCACCAGGAATAGATGGTAAGACCCTATTGCTGAAGACTCCACATACTTGGCCTGCAAGGACATTGCAAAGTCCTGCTTGACCTGAGCTGATAACCTCCTCCATGTAGACCAGCTGACAGAAAGCTGAAAGAAGCCATTCTGCATGCAATTCAATGCGTGTGAGAGAAATCACCAGTGAAGATACTCAACTGTGGACACTGCAGCCTTGTATTTTGCCAGCCATGCCAAATGAGCCAAAGGGTGCAATAGTGGCACATCTGTCATGGTGGAAACCAACTGCCCTCTAATTGGACTAGAGGCCTGCTCCATGGGTGGGATTACATCCCTGATACTGAAAACCTAAAACAGGGGTAGACATGAGCCCTAGGGGTGTAACTTCTGTTGTCTGGCTAAATGTATATACCATGCTCATCAAACTGCCCAGTAAGCACTTCTCTTAATGTTCATACCCATATATTAATGCTACTCTCACTTTTGGTAGAGAACCTTTTCTTTTCAGATGGCAGTGACCTTGGGATGACTCAGAAGGCACCATGGTGCTGAGAAGAAGTGACAGGAGTGCTCAGCACTGCAATATCTCTATCACACCTTCCAAGGCTCAGGGTCCATTGCGGGAGAGGTGGTGGAAAGAATGTAAGAGCCAAAGGAAGAGTAGGACTCCTTACAATGTGCTCCTCCAGACATGGAATGGCTGGGATATCCATTACCTCACAGTGTCTGACACTACCTATACAAGACCATCATAATAGGAGGAAAAGATTATGACATCAAAATAAAAGAGACTGAGAGGAGGAGGGGATATGATGGACAATGAAGTTTCAAAGGGGAAAATGGGGGGGGAGGGAATTACCATTGGATATTGTTTATAATCATGGAAGTTGTTAATAAAAAAATAAATAATAATAATAAAAAAGAACAGAGTTAGAAGAGAATCAGTATTTTCATTTGAATAGTGCCTTCTATGGGTATTGTTAGGTAACATTGTGTGTGACACCTTTTTGGAGGCCCATTTTTGCTATGTGTGCTGAGGAATGGGCAGTGGGATCTGTCAGGGCATTTCCTTTAGAGCCCTTGAGCCATACAGACTGCATCACATGTAAACAAATGCTGGTGAGTGATTTTGTTGAGGAGAACCAGTGATCTGGTGAGTCAGAAAGGGAACTGATATTTTCAGACTCCACTGGTTTTCTCTCTTTTGCCTGTTGAGCTCCACTTTCAGGATTTCCAACATAACTGGCTTTCCCTACCTTTGCTCAGCTCTAGGCCTTCCTCTTCAGAATAAGGGAAGGGCATAGGGTAGAGTGTACTTTCCTTTTGGGGTTGTTTCCCATAGGCCTGTGACCAATTGCCACATTGCAGAAAGGGACTTTTTTTTTTTCCTCCCAGGATGAAGGAACAAAACAGCACACCTATGGCTGTTATGCAGAGCCCACATTTGCCGTCATCACAGTGGCAACCACATGGATAGTTCTTCATGACACCAAGTGACGTTACCCCATGGTGACACCCTCTTCCAAGACATGTGGGCCTTCCAATTTGCAACTATAGTGGAGTCTTCTCAAAGACAAAGAAAAAAAGTTTCTTTTCAATTCAAATAACCTATAGTTACACTGTGTTTAAGACGTAGTTTTTCTAATAGTCATATCTTAAAAGGACAGAATTTAGGAGCTGGGAATCAAGTCAGAACCATATCCAAAATGAGCCCACTCTCCATTATCAAGCACCCACCATTTGTGGGCTACAAGAGAGCCTACACCTATTAAATTCTCTCTGAAAAAACAAAGGTTATACCATTTATCTGGTGCTAACTTTACTCTCCATTGGAGAATTTACTTCTCGTTTTCAGATGGACACAGATTCTAAGGAGAGAACCAGCCCATCACACCTCAAAAGGGCTCCAGCTGAAACTAAGAGTATTTGGAGAAATGAGCAAGAGTGCTGCTTTCCTGGTAAACCTGGTACCAGCACAAGAGTGAAGGAGATCAACACAGAGAACACTCAGCTACTACCAAACCAGATATCCAGAGACACAGAGGCTCCCAGGACCTCATCACTGAAGCTGAACCCAACATGGCTCAGGGAAATTTGGGGAAGAGGGGGACGGAAAGAATGTTATAGCTACACACTGGGTCATTATGCAGACAGACATTACCTCTTACCCATAACTGATGGCTAACCCCACAATGCACCACCCAAATTCCCCAATGAGGAGGGTCCCTGCAGAGGGAGGAGGACAGGGAGGAAGCTAATGATGGTAGCAACAGGACTATATATACACTGTGTATATAACTAGTAAAAAAAAAAAAAGCACAGAGTTTAGATTAACGATTGCTTGATGCTATAGAGGAAGTACTCAGGGCAGCAGTTTAACTTCAAATCTAACCGATGAAGACTGTAAAAGCTATCAACTCAGTGGGTTGTTTGGTCTTTATATCTAGGGCCATATGCGCTGTCTATATGGTTGGTATGGGAACATTGGCTTATAAGTGAATATTCACATAAATTTAAAATATTGAATTGTTCCTAAAATTTTTTGTGTGGATCTGGCTTTATGTGAGCACTGGGGAATATAACCTGGGCAGGCAGGCAGGCTTTGCAAGCACCTTTAACCACTGAACCATCTCCCCCGCCATAGATTTCCCCCATCCTTTTTTTCTAAATCTTTTCATTTTTATTTTTTTTTTATCTTTTCACAATTTTATTAATATTTTCCATGATTATAAAAAAATATCCATTGGAATACCCTCCCTCCCCCGCACTTTCCCCTTTGAAATTCCATTCTCCATCATATTACCTCCCCGACATGTGGCACTTGGCTTTCTATGGTCGTTAACTTCCTTGGTTAGGTATATTCCAAGGTACTTATTTATTTTTTGGATGCAATTATGAATGGAAATGATTCTCTCATTTCATCCTCTGTGTGTTTGTTGTTAGCATATATGAAGGCTACTGATTTCTGTGTATTTAGTTTGTATCCTGCTACATGGCTGTAGGTTTTTATTAGCTCTAACAGTTTGCTAGTAGTGACTTTAGGGTCCATTATGGGTCCATTATGTATAGAATCATGGCATCTGTAAATAATGATAACTTGATCTCTTCCTTTCCAATTTATATCCCTTTTATGTCTGTCTCTTGCCTTATTGCTATGGCTAAGACTTCCAGAACTATATTAAATAAAAGTGGGGACAATGGATACCCTTGTCTTTTCCTGATTTTAGTGGAAAAGCTTTCAGTTTTTCCCCATTTAGTAATATGTTGGCTGTAGGCTTGTCATAAATAGCTCTTATTATATTGAGATATGTTCCTTCTATTCCCAGTCTCTGTAGGACTTTTATCATGAAGGGATGTTGGATTTTGTTGAACGCTTTCTCTGCATCTAATGGGATGATCATGTGATTTTTGTCCTTCAATCCATTTATATGATGTATTACATTTATAGATTTGTGTATTGAACCATTGCTGCATCTCTGGGATAAAGCCTACTTGGTCAGGATGAATGATCTTTCTGATATTTTCTTGTATTCTGTTTGCCAGTATTTTGTTGAGAATTTTTGCATCTATGTTCATGAGGGAGATTGGTCTGGAATTTTCTTTTTTTGTTCTATCTTTACCAGGTTTTGAGATCAGGGTGATGCTGGCTTCATAGAAGGAATTTGGTAGAATTCCTTCTTTTTCTATTTCCTGGAAAAGCTTAAGAAGCAATGGTGTTAGCTCTTCCTTGAAGGTCTGGTAAAATTCAGCAGTGAATCCATCTAGGCCTGAGCTTTTTTTAGTTGGGGGATTATTGATAACTTTGGATCTCCATGCTTGTTATAGGTCTATTTAAGTGATTAATCTCATCTTGATTTAATTTAGGTAGGTCATATGAATCAAGGAAATCATCCATTTCTTTCAGATTTTCGTACTTTGTGGATTATATGCTTTTATGTTATATCCCTATGATTTTTTGAATTTCTCTGAAATCTGTTGTGATGTTACCTTTTTCATCTCTAATTTTATTAATTTGTGTCTCTTCTCTCTTTCTCTTGGTCATATTTGCTAAAGGTTTATCAATCTTGTTTATCCTTTCAAAGAACCAACTCTTTGTTTCATTAATTTTTTTTTGGTTCTTATTTCATTAATTTCTGCCCTAATCTTTATTATTTCTTCCCGTCTACTGATTTTTGGTTTGACTTGTTCTTCTTTTTCCAAGGCTTTAAGATGAAGCATTAGGTCGTTTACTTGCGACCTTTCTAATTTCTTAATACAGGCACTTAAGGCTATAAATTTACCTCTTAGAACTGCCTTCATTGTGTCTCAGAGATTTTGGCATGTTGTGTTCTCATTATCATTTGACTCTATAATTTTTTTTATTTCCTTCTTGATTTCTTCATTGACCCATTCATCATTTAGTGGTGTATTGTTTAGTTTCTATGATTTTGTGTATGCTCTGTAGCCTTTTTTGCTATTGGTTTGTAGTTTAATTCCATTGTGGTCAGATAGAATGCAAGGAATTATTTCAATTTTCCTGAATTTGTTAAGATTTGCTTTGTGTCCTAATATATGGTCTATTTTAGAGACTGATCCATGTGCTGCTGAAAAGAATGTATATTCTGCAGCATTTGGATGAAATGTCCTGTATATATATCTGTTAGGTCCATTCTTTCTATGGTCTCATTTAGTCCAGATGCCTCTGTTTATTTTTTCCTGGGATGACCTGCCAACCGATGAGAGTGGGGTGTTAAAGTCACCCACCACCACTGTGTTTGGTGTTACCTGTGACCTTAGTTCTAATAGTGTTTGTTTGATGAATTTGGGAGCCCCCATGTTAGGTGCATATATGTTTAGGATTATAATGTCCTCCTATTGGAGTGTGCCCTTAATCAATATTAAGTGTCCGTCCTTATCTTTCTTGAGTAATGTTGGACTGAAGTCTACCTTGTCAGATATTAGGATAGCAACCCCTGCTTGTTTTCTAGGCCCATTTTCTTTAAACACCATTTTCCAACCTTTCAACCTAAGATAATGCCTATCCTTTGTAGAAAGGTGAGTTTCTTGGAGACAACAAATTGTAGGATCCTGCTTTTTAACCCAGTCAGCAAACCTATGTTTTGGTTGGGGCATTGAGGCCATAAATATTAAGAGATATTATTGAAAGGTGTGTATTTATGTTTGCCTTTTTTTTGGGGGGGGGGTGGTTCCGGTTCTACCTTTGCTCTCTTGTGTTAACTAGTATTTGAGTATTGCTTGTTTTTTCCAGGTTCCTTATATGTGTGGTTTTGCTTTTCTTCAGCATGGAGGATTCTTTCAAATATTTTCTGTAGAGCTGGTTTTGTCTTCAAATACTCCTTTAACCTGCTTTTTCATGGAAAGTCCTTATTTCTCTGTCTATTTGAATGGATAACTTTGCAGGATAAAGTAACCTTGGTTGACAGTTGTTATCTTTTAGAACTTGGAATACATCACTCCAATCCCTCTGGCTTTTTAACGTCTATGTTGAGTAATCTGCTGTAATCCTGATGGGCTTGCCTTTGTAGGTAACTTGATTTTTCTCTCTAACTGCTTTCAATATTTTTTCTTTGGTTTGTGTGTTTGGTAGTTTGATTGTAATATGGCGAGGAGAGGTTCTTTCTAGGTTTTGTCTGGCTGGGGTTCTAAAGGCTTCCTGTATCTGCATTGCTACCTTCTTCCCAATTTGGGGGAAGTTTTCTTCTGTGATTTTGTTGAAGACGCCTACTATGCCTTTGGAGTGAAATTCTCCTTCTACTATGCCCTGAATTCTTACATTTGATCTTTTCATAGTGTACCGAATATCTTGAAATTCCCACTCATACTTTTCTATAAGTTTGTCTTTATCTTTGTTGGACTGTATTAGATCTGCCACCTGGTCTTCTAGCTTAGATATTCTGTCCTCTCCTTCATCCATTTTTCTGGTGAGATTTTCTACATAGTTTTTTTTTTTTTTTTAATTTCATTAACTGTGTTCTTCATTGCTAGTAATTCTGACTGGTTTTTCTTTATTATTTCTATTTCCTTATTTATGTCTTCTTTTGCCCCCTTTATTTCATTAAATTGGTGTCCTGCGTCTTCTTTGATTCCTTTGATTTTCTCTTTGACTCCTTTGATTTGTTCTTTGACTTCTTTGAACATATTTACAATCGTTCTTTTGAAATCTTTCTCAGGCATTTCCTCCAACTCGTTCTCACTGAAGGTCATTTCTGATGCATTAATACTTTTAGGTGGATTTATATTGTCTTGCTTTTTAGTGTTTCTTGTGTTATAATGTATATATTTTTGCATCTTGGATTAAGTTAATGCTTGGATTTTCTATCTAGCTGGGTATTCTTAGCTGTATCAATTGATCTGATGTTATATATCTTCAGGGTAGGAGCTTAAGGTGTTAGATGTGGCTCTTAAGAATCTCAGAGTATCTACAAAGGTGTTCGTAGGGGTTGAGTTTGCCTGCTATGGGAGTATTCAAGTAGGCTGAGTGGAGCAAAATACAGGTAGATTCTAAAATTTAACTAAACACTGTAGACATTCAATCAAAAACAGCACTGGGTATTTATGTAAGAGTAGGTGTTATAACAACTAGATCCTCTATCAACAAAGAGGTTAAGATGTCTGGTCTATTGAGGGATCCAAGTCAGCTTGTGACCAAGTGAGACCCTTCCCTGGTGCAAACCCAGTTACCTTTTTGGATGATTTTGGTCTCAGAGAAGTTGCTGGCTGGGTCATTGGGCTGCTGTTCTGATTTCTGGAGCTGGGCACTGGCTTTTCCTATGGCGCAAACTGAGCCTGGAAACTGTGGCCCTGCTGATCAGTAACCCTGCTGCTGCTGGTGAAGCTGCTGCGGCTGCTTCTAAAGCTGCCGTTGCTGGATCTGCCACTGCTGGTGCTACTGCTGTAGCTGCCACTGCTGGATCCACTGCTGCTGCCTCTGAAGCTGCTGTTGTAACCACCACTGCTGCTGCTGCCGAAGCTGCTTGCTGGATCCAATGTTGCTGGGGCCTCCGGTATTGCTGCTGGACTCTGCTCCTGCTTGGGTCCTGCTGTTGGCTCAAGTTGGTGTGGCCAGGTCCAGGACTGCTGCTCTGTTTGCTTGAGGTGGGCACAGGCGGTTGGGGAGGGGAGGGAGCCACAGCTGCTCTGGTTCTCTTGCTGCTCCACGTGTTCTTCTACCTTGTGATCTGCTCCTCTGTTGTTCACTGCTGCTCTCCCTTAACGTTTTCCTGAGTTTGCGGAGATCTCCAGTGTGAGTAGAAGCTCCCCTCACCTGGCCTTTCCTGTGGCCCAAGCTGAGCCTGGCTGCTTTCTGGTGCGCCGCCACCGCCGCATTCGGAAGATCTGCCAAGGCCGCTTTTGCCGGTCTCTGCAGGCTCTGGATCTCTTCTACTTCTCTGCTGCCATTCCAATTTCCTAAACACCTCACTTTTTAGTAAAAGTGTGTATTTTGCTGAGTTTTTTTTGGTCTTTTCCCCCCCAGGCTGCTTTGGCGTGTTGCCTACACCACCATCTTAACCGGTAGTCCTAAAGTATTTTTAAGTAGTTTCTAATTGCTTATTATAATGATTTCAATCTTTAACAAATCAGTTAATTGGGATTTATTAATAAAAGATAGATATGTTAATGTTTTAAAAATGTTTTGTCTATATTTCTGACATTTCATTTTTATTAAAATAGTCATGGGTAACAAAAATAATAAGACATAAAATGGCTTTATTATTAATTAAAATATCTTTAAATAATGTATATTGAAAGTCCTTTTATTATATTAATCAATTAATGTTCAGGTACTAAATATATGAATTTCATTTTATGTATCTATCAGAGATCTTTATATTAAATTTCCTTTTCACAATAAAAATTATAGATGATATAATCCCCAGAACAGTAATATTCAAAATTTGGGTAAATGTAGTTTTATATATAAAAATGGGTATATTTTTAAGTCCTAAACTAACATTTTACCTTTTTAAAATAAATTCCAACTTACTGTTGTAACATGAAAATATAAAGGACAGAAACAAAACAAAGCAAAGATATAAAAAACATTGCTTATCCAGCTGTGCTGTCCTCTTTGAAGACAAATTTATCAAGGTTCATGTCTTGTCCAGTTTATGAATTATCAATGACCAGCCTCTCCTTCACTCCTATTGAGAGTCATGCCTATATATATAAAATTCAGCAATCTCAATCAAGACTTTATCTGACAAGTCACTGTTCCAGTTCTGATTTCACAAGAAGTCCTTGTTGCTTAGAGTGGCTCCCAAGGTAAAGCTTTTCCCTCTTGGGCAGTTGCTCTCATCTAGGGGGCTTTACTATTCCTACAATTCAAAGATTGAGGCAATGACTTATTTCTGCTCCCTGCATTCCTTGAGTAATTAATATGCTCACCTACAAAGGAATACAGATTCACCAACAATGTCAGGAAACAGAGGTGCCAAGACTTTATCCTGTTTTAATTGCCTTCTGTAACAAAACAATTTCTAGGTGCTTATTAATGCTTGAAATGTGTTTCTATTTTTATCTTTCTGGCTTTTCATTTTAAAATATTTATAAAGAATATAATA
The DNA here is from genome assembly GCF_020740685.1 of Jaculus jaculus. Lineage (NCBI taxonomy): Eukaryota > Metazoa > Chordata > Mammalia > Rodentia > Dipodidae > Jaculus > Jaculus jaculus. Next base: position 52,327,015 of record NC_059103.1, on the reverse strand, counting down.
TATTTTTCTGAATCAAAAGATTCAATAAAAGGCTATATTAAAGGTTATTAAGTTTCTAATTAAGATATGTTTTAGAACTAAACTAAAGAAAATGATATGATTATATTATTATTAAAAGTAATTAAATTTCTAATGCCAAAATTTCATTTTCCTAAATATTGTTCTATATACATACATATATATATATATATATATATATATATATATATATATATATATATATATAATTTTATTGGGAATTTTAATATATGAGCATAATGCAAATTGGTGACATTCTTATCAGGTTATCCTCTTCTGTCCCCTCTCCTCTGCCCCCACTCCCCTGAGGGCCCTCCTCAGCAGGGTATCAATAGTCACTGTGGGGTCACGGATGGACCAGTCAGTTAGTTCCTGTGGGAGGACAATATCCCACAGTACACTTTCCATCTTGTGGCTCTTATATTCTTTCTGCCCCCTCTTTGGCAAAGTTCTCTGAGCCGTGGAGGTCATGTTAGAAGTCTTCTTTAGTGCTGAAGAGTCTCTTGCTTCCTGCTTTGATGAGTATTGAGTCTCCTCAGTGTCTACCACCATCTACATGGAGAAGGTTCTCTGGCTACCAGTGAGAACAGCACTGCTATTTATCCCACCACTTCCTCTAATATTTCCTGAGCCCTGGCTGGTGTGATAGAGATGACTCATTTAGTGCTAGCTACTTGGTTTTCTCTTCTTGTCATTTTGATGAATCTTGGGTCTCCCTGGTATTTTCTGCATCTATAAAAAGAAGGTTCTCTAATCAAGAGTGAGTAACATTGATCAAAAGAAATAAGAATAAGCATATACATTTAGAAGGCTGGGCTGGAGGCATGACTTAGCAGTTAAGGTGTTTGCCTGCAAAGCCAAAGGACACAAGTTCAATTCCCCAGGACCCACATTAGCCAGATATACAAGGGGGCACATGCATCTGGAGTTCGTTTGCAGTGGCTGGAGGACCTGGTGCACCCATTCTCTCTCTCCCTCATTCTTTGTCAAATAAATAAATAAAAGATAAATGAATTTTTTTTAAAAAAAGAAGGCTTTCTGAAGGGCATAACCTCTCCTTTTAGCCAAAGAACAATGGAAGCTTCCTTCTAAGTTCAATGACCTTCTTTTTTTTTTTTAATTTTTTATTTATTTATTTGAGAGCGACAGACATAGAGAGAAAGACAGATAGAGGGAGAAAGAGAGCATGGGCGCGCCAGGGCTTCCAGCCTCTGCAAACGAACTCCAGATGTGTGTGCCCCCTTGTGCATCTGGCTAACATGGGACCTGGGGAACCGAGCCTTGAACCAGGGTCCTTAGGCTTCACAGGCAAGCGCTTAACCGCTAAGCCATCTCTCCAGCCCTCAATGACCTTCTAAGTAAGATATCAGCACGTGACTTGGTTCTCAGTACCAAGCATGAATTCCCTCCCAACGAATGGGACTCATATCCAATCAGAGAGCACTTGATAACTCCTGTAACTTACATGGTATGATTGCACTGATAGATATATCTTCCCCGCTTGGTTAATAGTGTAACTTGCAGAATGCATTTCTTGTTCATTGGTAACAGCAGCTCACATAGCATTTTACAACACTACAACAGCTAGCCAGCTGCTTTCCATCTCAGTTACAGCATGATCTCTCAATGTCCAGAGACTGTAGCTTGTGGTATCTTCAGTAATAGGTTCTTACCATTTAGATTTAATGGTTAACAAAGTGCTTTGGAAATGGCCTGCATTGTTTGGGGGGCGTCATGAGCCTCCCTGACCAACAGCTCACTCTGTGTTTGTGTGTGGGGAGGCAGTGGGGATCCGTCTATGGCACCGGGATTTCTCAGCAACAGGCTTATGAAAGCTTTCTCTATACCACAGAGTACCTCCACCCAAACTACCACTCTCCTTTTAAGAAAGTTATAGCTTAACTAGCTAATGAAGAAGTATGTTTCTATAGTACTTAGTCCTGTTTCCCTAGACCTTTCTAATCTCTTCATTCTGGTCCTCAACTTGCCAGTCGACTATCCCCTCCTCTGATCCCTTCCTGCCTCTTCTCTCTCCAAGCCTCATTCTAGCTTCCTAACCAGTATACCAGTGCTTACCTCAAGTTATAAAAAAATGAAAATATTCCAATTTAGGATCTGTATTTGAGAAGAAATATGCAGCATTTGTCTTTCTGAGTCTAGGTTACCTCATATAGTATAAGTTTTTTCTAGACTCATCTATTTTTCTGCAAATCTCTTAATTTCATTTTCCGTACCACTGAGTAGAACTACATTGTGTCTATGCAATACATCTTCATTATCCATTCACCACTTCAGGGACAGCAGGGCTGATGTCATTCCCTACCTACTGAGAATAGAACAGCCACAAACATGGCTGAGCAAGTATCTCTATAGTAAACTATAGTGTCTTTGGGATATATTCCCAGGAATGGTACACCTGGGTCAGATAGTAGATTTTTTTTTTCATAGTCCAAGACTTTTTAATTGAACCATAATACCAAAAAATAACCTCAAAAAACCTATAATGGCACAGAATAAATGTTCACATTGCAAAAGATGGCATTGGGCATAGCAAAGAAATATTCAACAAATACAAGATTTAAAACAGGGCAAATATCAAACTCTGTAGCTCCAAGTCCAACAACTAGCCAGTGACAAATCTCCAAGTTCAATAATTCTAAGTAGCAAACAAATCTCTGGTATTCCAATTCTGCCCCTCCAGCTAGGCTACTCACAGTCCTGGAAAACTTCATCTGGGGCTGGCAGCTTTTCCTCAGCAGCCATCTCATGGTCCTGGCATTTCCATTGGCTCTCCACTGCAATCCACAGTTCATCCTCATGGCCCCATGGGGTCTCCATGCAGGCAACCAGCAAACCTGTTTCACATTGCCGATGGCCATTTCCAAAATGCAAGGCCATGTTGCATACTCAGTGACCCTCTCTTTCCTGCATTTCTTATACTCCACAATACCAGGTAGGGGGCCAATTTGTTAATCCAGGGGTTAATAAAGCAGACTGAAGAACAAGACACTCCTTGAGCACTCAGGCCCCTTCAAAAGAGTCTACATTCTTCCTGTTGCCCCATTGCAGGTCAGTTGGCCCAATCTGAAAGGTTATAATCTTTTGAACAATTTGCAGGGTGGATGGGCAGCAATTTAGGCCCAAAGATTTCATTTTTTCTGTGCCATATCCCTTTTCTCACTTTAGTTCATTTCTACGCAAGGCAACCCTGCATAACTTCTCAGGACCCAGGCATAACAGCAAGCTTCCCATACAAACTATTAGACCAGTCCAGGCACAGCTCTTTTTCACCCTCATAAGCCAAACCTCACAGTCCATAGTTTTTATTGCATTCAGGTCTTTCAACTCTGACCAGAATAGTCCATCAAGCTGTACTTACAGCACTACAAGGCATCTCTTAGGTCAAGGTTTCAAATCCTTCCATATTCCTCTTGAAAATCAGCTCCAAAGGCCAAAGCCATACAGTCAAGTGTCTAGCAGAAACCACACTCCTGGTACCACTTCACTGTTGCAGTCAGGTTCTCATTGATGGTAGAAATCACCCAACCAAGAGCAGCTTCTCTGGAGGGCTCCAGGCCTGGTCAGGGTCGCAGGTATGGGAAATGTAGGGGGATAGCTCTCCCAAGACAGCGGCACTGGTTCTGTGGAGCCTGGAACTCACTCTGCAGCCCCAGGCTGGCCTTGAACTCACGGCGATCCTCCTACCTCTGCCTCCCAAGTGCTGGGATGAAAGGCGTGCACCACCACACCCGGCTTCGATTTTTTTCCCCTTTGGGTCAGTGAAGCAATGTACCAACAGTTCCCCACAAAGTTTCTCAGGATTTTCATCATCATATTCCTGGTCATCCTGCTCCTCTTGTGCATATGTGGCCTGGTGAAGGGTTTCTGTTGCAGCTGCGAAGAGGGAGCAGGACCCCATGCTGTCTCCCCAGCACCAGAGGTCCCCAGACCAGCCCTCTGCTGCTTCCCCAGAGACTAGATTTTTTTTTTAGGTTCTTGAGAAGCCTTCATAGTGACATCCGTAGTGGCTATACAAGTTTGCACTCCCACCTCCGTGAATAAGGGTTCCCTTTTCCCCACACCCTCACCAGCATTTGTTATCTTATTTCATTTTTATGTATGTCCCAATTTTTATTCTAATTTTACTTCAACATAAAGTAAAAGCAAAACAAACACCACTCACCTAAGAAGGCATAAAAGCATGCATGCTTAGTTCCCTTATTTAAAACAGATGTAATCCAGAGTATATAAAAATTGTTAGGAAGTTCTATTTAGCATATAACTAAGTCACAGTCATATCTAAATGAATAAATAATTGTCATGTACAAATGAGAAAATTTAGGAACATTTCAACACATTAAGGATTTAAACATCAAAATAAAATAATTTCAAACCAGTTATACATGTAAAATATGTATAACACATCAGCCTCATTTTATTGTTGAGTGTGATAGAATCCCAAAGAAGTCTTGATTTGCATTTCCTGGTAGCTAAAAATGTTGAACTTGTTTTTAGATGTTTGTTGGCCATTTGTATTTCTTCCTTTGAGAACTCTCTGTTCAGTTACCTGTACCATTTTTGACTGGATTGATTTTTTTTATTGCTTAGTTTTTATGAGTACTTTGCATCATCTAGATACTAAGCCTCTGTCAGATGAAAGGCTGGCACAGATTTCCTTCTTTTTGGTTGTCTATTGCCTCTGTTGATGGCTTGCTTAGCAGTACAATAGCTTTTTAGTTTCATGAAATCCCAATGGCTGAGTATTGCCTTATTCCCTGGGCTACTAAGGTTTTATTCTGTCTTTCCCTATACCTGTGTGTTAGAGTATTCTCACTAGTTTGTTCACCATTTGTTTCAAAATTTTAGTCCTTACATTGAGGTCTTTCATCCATTTGGAGATGATTTTTCTACAAGGAGAGAGAAGAGGGTCTACATTCATTCATCTACCTATAGTTATCTAGTTTTTCCAGCACCATTGGTTGAAAATGCTATCTTCTCTTTGGTTTGTACTTTTGGTCAAAGATAATATAGTAACTAGAACTTTTGCCTGCATCTTCTATATTACTATGGCTTATAAGTATCTCTTGAAATCAGTTATAGTGATACCACCAGTAGTACTCCTTATGCTGAGGACAGTTTTTTTTTTTTTTCTACCTTAGGCCTTTGGTGCTTCCATATAAATTTTGAGATTATTATTTTCTATTTCTGTGAAGAATGGAATTTTGATTGAGTCTGTATATTTTCATTGGAATTGCATTGGATCTATATATTGCTGTTGATGGGATAAACATTTTCATGATTTTAATTCTTCTAATTCATGAGCATGTGAGATCTTTCTGTCTTTAATGTTTCCATTTTAGTGGTCATTCACATCCTTAGTTAGGTATATTCTAACACCATATAAATAGACTTAATAGAAATCACATGGGCTGGAGAGATGGCTGATAACCTAATGTAGGAGTTTGATTCTCCAGTGCCCATGTAAAGCCAGATGTACAGAGTAGTGCATGCATCTAAAGTTCATTTGTAGCAGCTAGAGACCCTGGCTTTCTCTCTTTGAAAATAATTAAATTAAATTAAAAAGAAATCACATGATCATCTCAATAAATCCTAAAAATGCCTTTGACAAAATAAAATATCCCTTCATGATAAAAACACTGGGGATACTAGGGACAGAGGGACCATATCTCCACATAATAAAGGCTACATAAAACAAACCTAAAGCTACGAACACACTAAATGGGAAAAAAACTTGAAGCATTCTCCTTAACTTCTGGAATAAGATGGGGTGTCATTCTTTCTAATGCTATTGAACACAGTGCTTGAAGTCTTAGCTAGAATAATAAGATAAGAGAATCAAAAGGAGATAAAAATTGTAAAGAAAAAAGTCAAATTAGCTTTTGTTTTGCTAATGATATGATTCTGTACTTGAGACCCAAAAGATTCCATGAAAAACAAAACCTCTTAGAGCTAATAAGCACTCTCAGCAAAGTGGTAGGGTATAAAATTGACATATACAAATCAGTAGCTTTCTTATTTCCAAATGACAAACATACTGAGGAAGAAATCAAAGAAACAGTCCCATTTATAAATGCCACAAAATTTAAATATGTTGGAATGTTTCTAAGTAAGGAAGTAAATAACCTCTACCATGAAAATATTAAAACACTGAGGAAGGAAACTGAGAATGATCCAAGCTCTGACAAGATAGACACTGGGCTCTAATGCTCCCAAGCCCACCCCCAGAAACGCACCTCCTCCAGCAAGACTCCCCCTCCCAATTACCACCACTGGATATCAAGACTGAAAATGCATGAGTTTATGGGGCAACTGATTCAAAGAACTACAGGGATGACCCTTGAGGTTTACTAGTCCAGCTTGCCACTGCTAGCTAACTTACCTCACTCTCTTGCTGCTTCCTGCCAGCTGTTGGGGCAAAGTGGAATGCCCAGCCTCTTATGTGCCAACCTTTCTCTGCCATGAAGAAGCTTCCCCTTGAGATTGTAAAACAAAATAAACCCTTTCCTACTTGTCAACTGCTTTTGGTTGGGTGGTTTATCCCAGAAACATGAAGGTAATGCCAACAGGAAGTTTAGATGATCTTTTCTTCCTTTCACATGATATTTCACATTCTAAGAAGAGGATATTATGATTACCTCACCCTTCTTTTGCCTATTACTGATTTTTCATTTGCAAAATAAATGTGCTACTAGGAACACAGGAGGTGGGGTTTAAGACTGGTATTAAAAGAAAGAATAGATCAAGCCCGTGCTCTCCAGCTCTGCTGATCAAGGAGCCCAAAGAACATATCTGGGATAAGAACTACCAAGCACTGGACTCTCACTCAGACCCTGAACACTCCGGAGACCTTCTGCAAAAATAAGACATATTTTAATTTGAGACAGACAGTTCTTATCCAATTTACCTAAATGTTGACTTGAATAGAACTCTCTCTTCCTCCATTCTCTGCCTTCTGTTTTGTTTTGGTGGAGCAGTGGAGACCAGGACCTCCACGGACCGGCAAAAATTACAGTCCAACCCTGTCAGTTCTTGGTGTCACAGATGCTGTTTATGAGGGAGGTCCCATCCTCAGTGACCTTCAAGCTGCTGATGTGTGATTAGCTACAAAAATCAATGACTTACAGACCTTTCTATTAGACCCTACCACCTTCCAGTGGCTTCATCATGGGAACCAAGCCCTTAACACAAAGACTCTTGAGGGGCATTCAACATCCAAACTACAGCACCAGCTAAGGACACAATTAACCTTGTAGGGCCCTGAGCAAAAAGTACACAAATGCCAACCTGGAGTTTGTCTTGCTATTGTAAAGATATTGAGGGCTGGAGAAGTGAGTTAGTGGCTAAGGTGCTTGCCTACAAAGCCAAAGGACCCAGGTTCCATTCCCTAAGATCCATGTAAGCCAGATGCTTGGGGGGGGGGTGCATGCATCTGGAGTTTGTTTGCAGTGGCTGGAGGCCCTGGTGTGACCATTATCTCTCTCTCTGTCCCTACTACCTATTTCTCTCTCTCAAATAACTAAAAATTAAAAAAAAGAAAAATTAAATTAAATTTAAAAATAAAGATATTTGAAATCTTATTGTGCTGGGTAGATGGTCCAGTGGATAAAGCACTTGCCATGAAAGTATAACTGACTTTGAATGCCCAGGTCCTGTGTAAAGCTGGATGCTGTAATGTAAGCACCTCTAATTACAGCTCCCCTGCAGAGAGAAGGGAGGTAGAGACATTGTCCTGGAAGCTCATGGGCCAGCTAACCTATTGTATCCAGTTAACCTGCTTATGCGGAGGTGAACAACTATTGACCCCATCTCAAACAAGATGTAAGGTGAGAACCTATATCCAAAGTTGTCCTCTGACCTCCATATGTGTGCTATGGCACATTCACACACAAGAGTAACTACACACACACACACACACACACACACACACACACACACACACACCCAAAAGTTGCCTCATGTTAAATATTCTTTTAAGCCTCAAGTTGGTGATAACTTGCTATGCAGTAATCAAAATCTAAAACAATGTGTCAGTTCTCATATGAAATCTAATAAGTTTCTCATCTTCACATTCCCTCTCCAGCTCCCCCTTCCTTCCAATGTAGTGTCATTCTCCATGGAAGATATATTCAATTTCTTTTTGAAATAATATTTCCTTGAAGTATAAAAGTTAGCAAATATCAGCCCTCCTTTATGAATAAAAAGAACTATAAAAATAATGAATTATAGTCATAAAAATAATGACCTCATCATGCTCAGCTCACAAGAAATGTTTTAGTTATTTGGGCTGTTAAACTTTGCCAATGAAATGAATCAGTTATGTCCTTAAGAAATCCCCTGCCTACAGTCATGCTTAAGAAGTCATTGCCTAAGAGGAAGTGGACCTCCCACTGAAGGTAGTCAGAGCTCCTGTTGATAACAGTGGGTGCAGGTGTGGTAGAGGACTGGTCTGACCTCATAGGGTGGCTCTGCTGTCCTGCCCATCCTGATGCCTGTGGGTAATGCAGACAGCTTATTCAATTATTTGGCTTCCACTTTTGAAAAGCAGTGGGAGCTAGGAATGAATTATGACTTAGTTAAGGCCTAGTAGGAACCACACCCCTCACCTCTATGCAAAGAGAAGAGGAGGAATGAGGGAGAATGACCATTGACATAAATTAACATAAATGCTGCTTTGTGTAGTAAATCCAGTCTCACAAATTCCTCTCACTTTTGAGATAGGAATAGGCTTTAATAGTATATAGAAAGTACAATCACATTCTAAATTCTTGACTTCCTCTTTAGTGTCCTAGAGTGTGTCAAGTAGTAGAGGATTTCCTGACTTTCTTAATTCTGGATTTTATAAAAGAAAAAAAATAATAAATTTCTTTCTTTTTTATTTTCTTTTAAGCCAGGCATGATAGCATGCATCTGTAATCCCAGTACTTGGGAGGATCAGAAGTTCAAGATCATCTTCAGCTACCTAGCAGGTTTGAGACCAGCCTGGGATACATGGGACACTGTCTCAAAAAACAGAACAGAGCCGGACATGGTGGCACATGCCTTTAATCCCAGCACTGGGAGGCAGAGGTAGGAGGATCTCTGTGAGTTCGAGGCTACCCTGAGACTACGTAGTGAATTCCAGGTCAGCCTGGGCTAGAGTGAGACCCTACCTCGAAAAACCAGGAAAAAAAAAAACAAACCCAGAACAGAACACTCAAATAAATCCTTTTAGCCATTTTTATTACTTATTTTTTGCATTGCCCTGACTGAATACCTGACAAAAAAAAAGCAATTTAAGGGAGAAATGGCTTGTTTCAGCTTGTACTTTGAATGCATACAATCCACAGTGGTGTGGCAGGGAAGGCGTGCTAAGCAAGAGCTTGAGAGAGCTGGTCACACTCAGCCCAAGAGTGAAGAAGCAGGGAGCACCCTCTCTCCTTTCTACACAGTCCAGGACCTCAGCCCACGGGGTGGTGCAGCCCACATTGACGGTGGGTCTTCCCATCTCAATTCACCTAATCTAGAAACTCCCTGACAGTCATATCCAGGGATTTGTTCCCATGGTGATCCTAAATCCTGTCCATTTGGGAGCTGAGACTATCTGTGACAAAGATGGAAAATGGCACAGACCCTAGTCACATTTCATTATAGTTTGGGAGCTGTGCCTCTAGATCCTCATTGTTTGATGACAAATGTCCATCAAATAGACATTATTTCTCTCTTAAAGGTAGTGTTTGAAGCTGACAATATTGTATCCAAAGTTGTCTTCCTAAACATACAATAATCCCAGAAACAATGCTTATATCTTCTTAAGGTAAAATTAAGGAAATAGCCCCAAGTCTTCTGCCTCACCTTATAGAGGGACTTCACTCAGAGTAGGGGGTTTATGCTTGGGTGGCTGGTCAATACACATCAGATACAGAAAAGCAGAAGTGAGAGGTAAAGCCCCTCAGTCGTTGTCAAAGGAGACAGAGAGCAAGGTGGGTTCAGAGGAGCCAGCGTCCAGGTGAATCTCATGAGAGCTTTGCTTTTTGACTATGCAGTGAGGAAGGAGAGTCACTCAAGTCTGTGCCACAGACAGGCTCCCGTGCTCAGAAAATGTTCTCACTCCTCCTCACACATGACTATGAACACTCAACCAGGAGATGATCACCTCAGAGATGTGAAACTTCAGCCCTAACAAAAATAAAGACTGGTCAGTTTACCTAAAATGAAGTTTTTGGATCTTGCCATGCTTCTGTCAAACTCTTGGAACAACAAATTAGTTACCTGCAAATGTTCAGACTCTGAAGACCTCATAACTCACAGTGAGAAGATGTGTTGGTTCTTTGATGGATGTAGACTGTTGAAAACATTGTATAGGGGCTGGAGAGATAGCTTAGCAGTTAAGGCATTGGGCTGCAAAGCCTAAGAACTTATGATTGAATCTCCAGGTCCCACGTAAGCCAGACGCAGTGATGCAAGTGCTCAACGTCGCACATGCACACAAAGGCGCACATGCATCTGGAGTGCCTTTGCAGTGGCTGAAAGCCCTGGCATGCCCATTCTCTCCCTCTCTCTTAAATAAATTTTTAAGAAAAGGTTGGATAGTATGGAGAGCGGAAGATAGACCCTTTCCACAAGACTTACTGTTTTCCTATCCCAGGGGAAAAGACAGGAGCATTATGAAAAGACTCTCTGGTTCCTTACTATGAGCTATGGGACAAGTAGCCATGGCAATCTATTACATAGCTATGGTGATCTATTAACATATCTGTTTATTCTGGGAATTTCTTAAAGTTTAGGGTTTGTATGTATGAGTTCTTGCTTAGCTGTGAGCTCTACTGTGTTTCATCTCTTTAGAACATTGACAATTCATAATCTATTGGGTATATGTTGTTTGCTAGTACTTATTATTAACATCCTAGCCAAACTTTTCTTAGTATGACTCTTCTATAAAAATAGAATGTAATACAGAGGTGTGCACATGCCACATCTAATTGGTTTGGGAAGAGATTGCACGCAGCAGTAATGAGTGTGTGTGTGTGGTGCATGCACATGCGTGTGTATCTGAGACAGTCAGGCTATGGAGATCAGCCTAGCCTGGAACTTGCTACGTAACCCAAGCTGGCCTGAAGCTCATAATCCTCCCACCCGAACCCTTCTAGTGCCAAGACTACAGGCCTGCAGTAAAGTTTTGCTGTGTTTTCACCTTCGCACACTCCTACTATTCCCATGGGATTGGCTGCAACGATTCATTTGCTTAAGTAATTCTCATCTTCGTATTCCAGGGTCTTGGGTAATCAAGGTTAACCATTTTTCCCCAGGGCAGCATTTCCTGTTTATTCTCCTGGTGTGAAGATGAGTCTTTGGTACCGTCTGATGTTTAAGCCGTTTGGTCCAGATACAGTCAGGAATCAGATGACAAGTCTGCAAAGACAGTTTCTGTGTGAAGATGAACATTCTTTGAGTTTCTTCCCCTTTTCTTATACCTGTGTTCATATCCAGGGGCTTCTCTCATAAAAGGAGCTTAAACTATTCTTGCTCAGAGTAACCTTTGCCTTAAAGGTCTGTGAAAACCGCATCTGTGAGAAGTGCTCTTGTCTCTAGGGCAACCAGGGATTTTAGGTCCTGTTTCCATAGAGACCTGTAATCCCTGTGCTGGGATGAAAATACTTTTCTCTAAGCCCGTACAATTATGCATTACAGAAGCACACCAAGAGACTCATAGTGTACACCATGTGACATGTGCCTAATTAATGTGAATGGGTCCAATTAGCCTTACAGACATAATGCTTCCCACGGTATAACAACTTCTACTCACACTTCCCCCTTCCCATCCTCCCAATAACCTACTATAATCATATTGTGATTGGATTTCTATTAGAAGTTTGCATTTCTAATGGCTACTCACCTACTACTCCCCGTGTAGCCATGAGCTACACTAGGTTAGTCTGTTACAAGTATTTCCTTGCCGGGAGTGGTGGTGCACGCCTTTAGTCCCAGCACTTGGGAGGCAGAGGTAGAAGGATCATCATGAGTTCAAGTCCATCCTGAGTGAGACTACATAGTGAATTCTGAAATCCAGGTCAGCCTTTATTAGAGTGAAACTCTACCTCGAAAGAACCAAAAACCAAAACCAAAACCAACCAAACAACAACAACAAAACATGACTACTGTATTTCCTTTCTGGAATTAAGGATTGTCCACTTCAGAGGCCAATTTTGATTTTGAGTACTTCCTACTAATATTCAAACCAAATATTTTTATTGTGATTGTTCAGTAAAACCAGAGCATTGTACAGAGGTGTGCACACATCTAACTGGTCTGGGAAGAGATTGCAGGCAACAGTAATGAGAGGGCCTATTAAGCACAAGAAGCAAAAGCCGATTTAAAAATAACTATGGCTGGGGCGATGGCTCAGTGGGTAAAGAGCTCAACTGTCAAGCTGAGGAGGCTGAGTTCAATCCCCAGGCCCCACGTAAAAAGCTTGGGAGCTGTGACAGGCTCCTGCGACTCCGGAATGCTAATGCTGGTGCTGACAGCAAGACAGATGGGAAGCAGGCAGGCGGAGGTGGGAGAGTTTCCCAGCTGCTCCTGGGGAGCCAGCAAAGCTCAGCCCAGAGAGAATCCAGAGTGGAAAACCCTGCTTCCCAGGAGGTGGGCAGTTGAGGAATGACATGAAAGTTGTCCTCCACATGCACATATATCACATGACCCCTCCCACACACACACACATGCACACACACACAAACCACAAAACAACTTTAAAAACACGAATGCGGCTCATGTTGGTGGGTAGTGCTCACCACTGCCAGGTGCTTATGAGGAGCAGGGGGAACTCCTGTTGGCTACACCCCATTGAACGAAGCAGCCTCTGCCTGGAGGTGTCAAGGCTTCCTCATTTCCAGGCTATGCAGGCCTGTGTGCAGAAAGCAATCGCAGAACTGCTCCTCTGGCCAGAGTCACAGCAGGGGAGCAGCTATGTCAAAGGGCACAAGCAGGGGAGGATAATGGCCTGGTGACATGGAGTTGGGAAGGGAACCTGGTGCCCTGTGCTAGGTGACTGGACAGATATGAGCAGGTATGAGGATGGACCCACTTTTCATAATTAGCTTTGGACTCCAACTCCTCTTACCCTAGTAAAGGGAGGAAGGAGAGGGTGGACATCACCCCTTGGCCCACATAAGGTGGACAACAGGAACAGGAGAGTGTGCCAAACACTGGCATGGGGAAACTGGCTATAACATTCATAAACCTGCCCCCCAAAATACACCGCCTCCAGGAGGCTTTAACTTCCAACTGCCATCAGCTGGGGAACCTAACATCCAGAACACCTAAGTTTATGGGGGACACCTGAATTAACCCACCACATTCTGCCCATGGCCCCCATAAACCAGTATCCATACATGATGTAAAATCAAATGCATTCAGTCCAACTTAAAAATCCCAATAGTTTTTACCAATCCCAATGCTGATCAAACATCCATAATCCAAGGTCTTTTAACTGAGCCATAATACCAAAAAATCCCCGCCAAAACCCATAATGGCACAGAATAAACACTCACACTGCAAAAGATGCCATTGGGCATAGCAAAGACATATTCCACCAATACAAGATTTAAAACAACCAGGGCAAACATCAAACTCTGTAGCTTCAAGTCCAACAACTCTAGTTAGTAACAAGTCTCCAAGTTCAATAATCGTAACCAACAACAAGTCTCTGGAGTTCCAATTCTACCCCTCCAGCTAGGCTACTCACAGTCCTGGAAAACTTCATCAGGGCCGGCAACTTTCCTTACCAGCCACCTCATGGATCTGGCATCTCCACTGGGTCCCCACTGCAACCCATGGTTCATCCTCATGGCTCCATGGGGTCTTAGTGCAGGCATCCAGCAAACTTGCTTCACACTGCCCATGGCCATTTCCAAAACATAAGACCATGTTGCAAACTCAATGACCCTCTCTTTCCTGCATTTCTTATACTCCACAATACCAGAAAGTGCTCCTTGAACACTCAAAAGAGTCTACATTCTTCCTGTTGTCCCAGTGCAGGTCACCAGGCCCAATCTCAATGGCTGTAATCTCTCAAACAATTTGCAGGTGAACAGGCAGCAGTTTAGGCCCAAAGATTTCATTTTTTTCTGTGCCATATCCCTCTGTTCACACCAGTTTATTTCTACACAATGCAACCCTGCACAACTTCTCAGGACACAGGCATAAGAGCAACCTTCTCATACAAACTGCTAGCCCAGTCCAAGCAAAGCTCTTTCTCACCCTCATAAGCCAAACCTCACACAGTCCATAGTTCTTACTGCATTCATGTCTTGCAGCTCTGACCAGAATAGTCCATCAAACTGTACTTACAGCACTCCAAGACGTCTCTTAGGCCAAGGTTTCAAATCCTTCCACATTCCTCTTGAAAATCAGCTCCAAAAGGCCAAAGCCACACAGTCAGGTAGCAGCAACCCCACTCCTCGGTACCACTTTACTGTTGCAGTCAGGTCCGCATTGCTGGTAGAAATCACCCAACCAAGAGCATCGTGTGGAAAAAAGAGGATTATTTTGGCTTAAAGGTTCAAGGGGAAGCTCCATGATGGCTGGAGAAAATGATGGCATGAGCAAAGGGTGGAAATCACCCCCTGGCCCACATAAGGTGGACAAAAGTAACAGGAGAGTGTGCCAAACACTGGCATGTGGAAACTGGCTATAACACCCATAAGCCTGCCCCAACAATATACCGCCTCCAGGAGGCATTAATTTCCAACTGCCATCAGCTGGAGAACCTAACATCCAGAACACCTAAGTTTATGGGGGACACCTGAATCAAACCACCACAACCCTTAATGAGATAATGTGCTTATACCCCTTAGAAGCCCTTGGTACAGTTACTTATGATCCACCTTATATATCTCTTTCATTTGCCACCTTGCTTGACCCAAACAATTGTACAGTATACATCAAACCTCTTTTTGTTCGTGCCTAAGGACTGAGTAGTGTAGCTAAAATAAAAGGTGGGAAGACATGTTTTATAAGGAAGGATCTTCTTAGAAATTGTTTGACATAGTTTTACATTCCATGAAATTTACCTTTTAAAATGTATGATTCAGGGCTGGAGAGATGGCTTAGCGGTTAAGCACTTGCCTGTGAAGCCTAAGGACCCCAGTTCAAGGCTCGATTCCCCAGGACCCACGTTAGCTAGTAGCACAAGGGGGCGCATGCGTCTGGAGTTTGTTTGCAGAGGCTGGAAGCCCTGGCGCGCCCATTCTCTCTCTCTGCCTCTTTCTCTCTCTGTTGCTCTCAAATAAATAAATAAAAATAAACAAAAAATTTTAAAGATTCAATATGTTTTAGGTATTTTCATAGGGCTTTGAAACCATCACCATTACTTAACTTTAGAAACTTCCTTATTTTGTGGTTTTGAGACAGAGTCTCACTCTGTAGCCTTGGCTAGCCTGGAACTCACTATGCAGCCCAGACTGACCTTGAACTTACAACCCTCCCATTCAACCTCCCAAGTGCTGCAATTACAGGCATATGCCACCACACCTTAATTTTAGCATATTTTCATCTTCCCTAACAGAAACCTCCTTCCTATAGCAGCCACTGCCCAATTTTGGTCTGCTTCGACTACTCACTCCCTTACTCTGCAGCCCAGAGTAACTACTAATGTACACGCATATCTTCTGGGCCTTTCATGCAATTGGACTTATGTAATATGTGGTCTTTTGTGACTGAATTCTTTCAGCATAGATATTGTCAAGATCCAACCATGTTGTAGTATGCATCAAGATTCAATTTTAAAGACTGAATAATATTCCACTGTATTAACATACCTCATTTTATTTTTCCAGCCATTAGTTTGTGGACATGTGGGCTGTTTCCACTGTGAGTCATCATGAATAATGCTGGCAGAACATTCATATACAAATATTTTGTGTGTAAACATGTTTCAATTGTCGTGAGTATATAACAAATGGCTAAATGGTTAAGTCTTATGATGATTTTATGTTTAATTTTGTTGTTGTTTTGGTTTGGTTTGTTTTTTGAGGTAGGGTCTCACTCTAGCTCAGGCTGACCTGGAATTCACTCTGTAGTCTCAGGGTGGCCTTGAACTCACGGCAATCCTCCCACCTCTGCCTTCTGAGTACATTTCCCGAGTGGGAATAATCCCGAGTGCATAATCCTGAGTGGGATTAAAAGCGTGTGCCACCACACCCGGTTTATGTTTAATTTTTTAAGAAACTTCTAAGCTGTTTTTCCTGGTAGTAGAAGTATTTTGCATTTTTAAATTGTTTTGTGCATTATGTGTGTGAGTGCAAATGTGTGTATGTCACAGCATGTATATGGAAGTCAGAGGATAATTTGGGGTGCTGGTTCTTGTCTTCCACCTACTTTGAGGAAGGTCTTCTGCTGTTCACCACTCTTTGCCAGGCTAGCTGACCTGCTCTACCCTACTTCTTGCCATCAGCCTTCTGGGATTACATATGCTAGCTAGATGGGATTTTGAGAGAAAGCATGTTGAATCTAGGAATCATTTGGAAACTATTACAATGTTAACACTTCCCATCAGTGAACATGGCTGTCTTCCGATTGTTTTAGATCTTCTCAAATTCACTTGAATAACGTGGTGTTCAGCACAGTCTTGCAATTCATTTGTTCAATTTATAGCTACCAGCTTTATTCTTTTGGATGTTATTTTAAAGGGAATGATTTATTTTCATTCACTATTTGTTTGTTGCTATATATGTGTGTATATATGTATGGACATATACATATATATACATATACATGTTTACTTATTTACTTGTGTGTATGTATATATGAGGCACATGCGCCACAGTGTGCAAGCAGAGGTCAGAGAACAATATCAGGGTGTCTGTGCTCCACCTTCTTTGAGACAGGGTATTCTGTCGCCGTTGCAAAGGAACTGCCAGACTGCAAGCAGACATCACACTAGCTGACCCAGCTTGGGATTGTCCTTGCTCTGCCTTCCATTGTCATAAGTAATTATTATAATTATAATTGTGACTACATATAATCATATATATAATATATATAATATTGTTCTAGGTTTTCTGTAAACAGAACCTATTATCTGTAAATACAACTTTAGTTCTTAAAATGGATGTCTGTTACCTTTTAATTAATTTTTTAGATGAGTTTATACAATGAATCTCATTGGAGCACCGTCAAATCTATGCAATTCTACTCTCTTCTCATCTATTTGCCTCCTCCATTGCCCCCCCCTCCTTCAATTGGTTCCCTTCTTTCCATAGATATTACCCCCTCCTCTGTTTTCAGGTCGCCTGTATTTCATTATCCACTCCTTTTCCTCCTCTCTTTAAGATTTCTTCCTCTCCTCTCATAATCCTCTTTCTAGTCTCATGCCCCCCACATGTATAAATATTCTCTATGGTGTTAATAGCTATCTAGCTTCCACAGATGAGAGAAAACATGCACGATTTGTTTTGTGTGCTTTGCTTATTTTACTTAACATAATGGTTGCCAGTTCCATCCATTTTCGTGTAAATGTCATGATTTCATTTTTGTGGCTACTTAAAATTCCATTATATGTATTATTGTGTTTTATTTATTAGTTGATGGGCACATACTGGGTCTATTTTGTTGCCATTGTGACTAGTGCAACAAGAAACATGAAGATGGGGCTGGAGAGATGGCTTAGCGGTTAAGCGCTTGCCTGTGAAGCCTAAGGACCCCGGTTCGAGGCTCGGTTCCCCAGGCCCCACGTTAGCCAGAGGCACAAGGGGACGCACACGTCTGGAGTTCGTTTGCAGAGGCTGGAAGCCCTGGCGCGCCCATTCTCTCCCTCTCCCTCTACCTGTCTTTCTCTCTGTGTCTGTTACTCTCAAATAAATAAATAAAAAATGAACAAAAAATATTTAAAAAAAAGAAAGAAACATGAAGATGCAACTATGTCTGTGGTATGCCAACTTGGAGTCCTTGGATATATACCCAGGAGTGGTATAGCTGAGTCAGTTTTCTTTTCAGTGCTTTTCTTTGAAAAACCTTCACGCTGATTTCTATAGTGCCTAAGCAAAGTTACACTTTCACCAGCTGTATGTAAGGGTTCCTCTTTTCCCACAACATGCTCTACATTGTCCTGATGCTAGCCAGTCTTACCTAAGTGAGGTTGAATCTCAAAGCAAGTTTAGTTTTCATTTTCCTGCTTCCTAAGGAAATTGAATATTTTTAAAACACATATTGGGATTTGCATTTCTTCTTTTGAGAATGGTCTATTCAGTTCATTAGCCCATTTATTGATTGAATAACCTGGGGAGGTGGGAGTTTAATTTTTCGGTTCTATATATGTTCTAGGTATTATTCCCCTGTCTGATTGTACTTGACAAAGATCTGCATCTCCTATGTAGGCTGTCTCTTCACTCCGGTGGCTATTTCCGTCATTGTGCTGAAGTTGTTTAATTTCTTGTAATGCCTTTTGCCAGATCTTGGGTTTATTGCTTGTACTATTGGAGTCCTTTTCAATCTTGCACATGGTTGTATCCAGATAACATGTTATATTCTCTTGTAGTAGTTTCAGTGTTGCAGGCCTTACAGTCAGATCTTTGATCCACACTGAACTCATTTTATGCAGAGAGATAGCAACCTATTCTCATGCTTCTACATGTGAAGATTCGGGTTTCCCAGAGCCTCTTGTTTAAAAGGCTATTGCTTTTCAAATGTATACTTTGAAAAACTTTTGTTTTTTAAAAGTTAAGTGGTTGCAGCTATGGTAATTTATTTTTTGGGGTTTTCTATTTCATTGTTTGACATGTCTGTTTTTGTGCCAGTATCATAATTATGCTATTATGGCTCTGTAATAAAATTTAAACTCAAGTATTGTGAAAACCTCCAGTTATGCTAATATTTCCTCTGCTATGCTACTATTTCTCTAGTATTTTTAGGGTCTCTAGAGCTTCCATAGGAATTTTAGGATTCTTTTTTCTAATTCCATAAGCATGTTATTGGGATTAAAAACTGTGGTGGCACATGCCTTTAATCCTAGCACTTGGGAGGCAGAGGTAGGAGGATCACCATGAGTTCAAGGCCACCCTGAGACTACATAGTGAATTCCAGGTCAGTCTGGGCTAGAGTGAGATCCTACCTTGAAAAACCACAAAAAAATTTAAGTAAGTAATTTATTTATTTGCAATGGAGAGAGGAGAGGAGAGGGAGAGAGAGAGAGAGAAAAGACAGAGAATGGGCATGGCATGCTAGGACCTCTTGCTGTAGCAAACAAACTCTAAATGTATGTGCCACTTTGTGCATCTGGCTTTCTGGTTTATATGGGTTCTGGGAATTGAACTCAAGCCATCAGACTTTGCAAACAAGTTCCTTTAACTGCTGACCCATCTCTCCAGTCCTGTCATTAGTATTTTGATGGAGATTGCATTATATCTCTAGAATGCTTTCAGTAACGTAGCCATTTTCATGGTACTAATTCTGTATATCAATGAACATGGGAGGTCTTTACATGGCTTACCGTCTTCTCAGTTCCTCTCCTTAGAATCTTAAAGTTTTCATTATACAGGTCTTTTACCTCTTTGGTTATGTTTATTCCTAGTTTTTTTTCTTTCTTCTTCTTCAAGACAGGGTGTATAGGCTGTTTTCAAACTCCATATGTAGCTGAGGATGGCCTTAAACTTCTAATCTTCCTGCCTCTTCCTACTGAGTTCTGAGGTTACAAGCATGCATCATGATGGCCAATTTATACAGTGCTGGGAATCAAACCCCAGGCTTCCTATAAGCAAGGAGAGCACTCTACCAACTGATCCACATCCCTCGCCTCCCTAGTAGATTTTTAAGCTATTGTGAATGAGATTATTTTTTATCATTTTGTTCTTAGCAAATTTGTCATAAGTATATAGAAAAATATGTATTTTATATATTCACTGTGTTTTAAAAAATATCCAGTGATATATATATATATATATGAACATGCCATAATGAAACCCATAATTTTGTATTCTAACTAAAACAATTAATTTAAAAGGTCTGGGGCTGGAGAGATGGCTTAACGGTTACGGTGCATGCCTGCAAAGCCAAAAGACCCAGGTTTGATTCCCCACATAAGCCAGTTGCATAAGGTTGTGCATGCATCTGGAGTTTGTTTGTAGCCACTGGAAGCCCTGACATGCCCATTCTCTCTCCGTGTGCCTCTCTTTCTCTTTCTCCCTCTCTCTGCCTTTCTCTCAGTCAAATAAATAAATAAGTAAATAAAAACTTCAAAGGTCTGAATTCATTGGAGTTTCTGGTCAGCTGGTTCTCTGACATTTAGTCTGTGATACATGATGTATAAAGAAAATGAGATCTTACTGCCATGCCACTCACTGGGTCTCACTCCCCCAGCCAAGCTGACATTTTCTCTCTTCCAGTTTTTTATACTTATTATACATACTGTTCAGAGCTTTAATATTTGCTTAATAGGAATAACAGTGGAAAGTATCTTGACTGTATTTTCATGGAAGAGTGAGTTAACTTCTTTGAAGTGAATTTTGCATATGTTCTTTAATCTACCACTTCATGAATTCTCTAACTACATCTAATCTGACACTAAATAGCATCTTTATATTCCTATTATTGAGTTATCCATGTCTAGAAGGTCTAATTTGTTCTTTTTCAATTTTGGGGGGTCATTATTCACATTGTTTCTTGCATATCATTTTTAAGCTTGGATCTTATTTGTTGAAACTTATTAAGTAAGACACTTTAAAGTCTGACTTTTGTATTTTCACCATTGATAGTCTTCAGAGCTTAACTGTTAGTCATTTACTTTTCATTGTGTTCTTGCTAATAGTGCTTTTCAAAAACTTTATAGTTTTTTTTGTTTGTTTTTTTTTTTAAGGTAGGGTCTCACTCTAACCCAGTCTGACCTGGAATTTACTATGTAGTCTCAGGGCAGCCTCGAACTCATGGTGAACCTCCTACCTCTGCCTCCCAAGAGCTGGGATTAAAGATGTACACCACCACAGCCAGCTCGGGAGTTATTTCTTAAAGACTGTGGTGATATCAGATCATATCTATTTTGTCTAATGTCTTGATTATTATAATGTTCTCCCTGATCCCAACCACGCTGGTCTTGAATTTTTAATCCTCATGGCTAAGGCTCTTGAGTGCTGGGACTACATAATTCCAGGCACATACAAGATTTATCAGTAAAACACCTATGATTTCTTTAAACTCTGAGTTATATATTTCTATTATCTCAGTGTTGACTCTTCCTTGAGGTTTTCCTAGCTCACGGTATGATATGTGAATCTCATATGTCACTATACCCAACCATAATCTCTTTAAATGTAATTATTACTTTAAGGTTTTTTGTTGGGCTGAGGGTGTAGCTAGACAAAGAAGTGAGTCTGTGTACAAATATGCGTCCTTCTGTGATTCCAGATTCTTGGAGAATCTCAAATCCTCCCCTACTCCTACTTCCATTGATCAAGTACTAGTTCATTTCCTGTGAGCCATCTGGGGATGACATGGACAGTTGAAGTTCTGATTGACACTTTTCTGTAGTTTGGCTCTTTAATTTCTCCCCAGAGACCCATGTGTTGAAGGATTGGTTCCCAAGGTGCCACTGTTGGGAGGTGGTGCTTTGTAGGAGAAAGTTAAATCACTCTGAGAGTTCCCTTGAAAGAGAGTGGGATATTGACCTCTTCCTGTCTTTCTCTTTTGTTTCTTGGCCATGATGAGGTAAGCAGCAAGCATTGCTCTCTGTGATATTCTGCTTCACCATAGCTCCAAAGTGACCTTGGACTGAAATCTCAGAAACCATGAGCCAAAGGAAACCTTTATTCTCTTAAGTTGACTTTCTCAGGTATTTCGGTCACAGCAAGGGAAAGATGACTGACACATTTTTTGTGGAATACATGGCCATCTAGATTTTCCAGCCCTAGAAGGGATGGTTCTCCGTTTAGACTTTTCAACTTGGAGAAGTTCAGTTTTGTGATTTTTTTTTCCTATGGCTGACTTTCCTAATTTTATAAAATGACTTATTTTTAGTTTATTTTATACTTCCTTTGTAAGCGTATTTATAATAAGTTCTAAAGGATATTTTTTTGTGTCAGCTATAGTTGCTCCCAATTTTATATAATATGAAATGAAGCAGTTCTGAGTGAATTTAAAAGAAATTATGAAGGGCACACTCTAAACATTCAAAGAAAATGTTATGTTATATATAAACCTACAACAATGTAGTAAATGGTTTTATGGAAATGTCCTTTGAACTACTTTCAAAGCATATTTTTCTAGATTGGTTAGTTTTTGAAAACCCTTCTTTAAGTTTATAGAGAACTGAACATTTTTCTATATGAGAGGCAAAAACTTCAAATTAAATTTTATAGATCAGCACTGATGTTTGACTTCCCTCCAAAAGGAAATGGTAAACTGGAGTGAAATGTATTTATTCTATGCCAGTCATCATCTTGAAGTAGGAAAGCAGAGCACTTCAAGACCCTGTGGGCTTCATAGCCAGTCTGAAAAACTGGCAAGCAGAAGTGTTTGCATTTTTAGTAACTTGCTATTTTGGCATATACCATATGACAATAGTTATATTCCAAGGATGGGCAATCTTTAAGAATAACAATCTGCCTTTTTAAGGCAGAAGTCTACTGCTAAAAAGTATTAAAATACATCCAACTTCTCATTTCGACAAATATTTTTTTAAAAAAGCAATAGATTCTTATCTCTCAAAAAGATGCAACAGACTTTTTGGGGTGCATATCTTTTTCAGCTTACCAGCTTACCACCATTCTTGAGAGTTGTTTTCTCTTTTTTAATAAACTGTCTCTATTTCTGTTAGCTTTAAAATACAAATACCGGGAAAACCAATTGCTCTGTGATTGTAATTTCTGTCTGATACTGAAAACCTAACCAAAAGCTATAGTTGGGGTGCTCAAAAGCCCGGAGAGGGGCTAACACTATTGTCTGACTAAATGGATATATTTTGCCCAGCAATCTGCCCTCTAAATTCTTATGATTATGCCCATATATTAATATTACACTAACTTTTGGTTAGAGAAGCTTCTCTTTTCAGATGGTGATGATCACTGGGGAGATGCAGAACTCACCAAAATGGTGCGAAGAAATGGCAGTGGAATGTTCAGCACTAAGTGGGACATCTCTTTCACACACTCCAAGGATCAAGGGCCATTTTGGAATTGGAGGTAGAAAGACTGTAAGAGTCAAAAGAAAGGGAAGAGTGCTTTGTAAGACTGTCTTCCAGAAACAAAGTGGCCAGGGTCCTCATGACCTCACAGTGGCTGATGCTACCTACACAAGACTTGTATAACAGGAAGGGGGAAAATGATGACCTCTAAATAGAAGGGAGACTAGTTGGAAATGAGAGATTCAGTGGAAGGGGCATTTGGAAGGAGGTAAAAGAGAAGGTTGTGGGAGGGGATTGGGATCATAGTATATTGTCTATATCTATGGATGTTGTCAATAAAATGTAAAAAAAACACAGATAAGAATTTATTTTTATTATTTGATATAAGTCTTTTATAAAAGTGTAAACATTTTTCTGAAGGAAAGAACAAAGCCAAGTATGGTGATACACACTGAGATCCCAGTACTTGGGAGACAGAGATAGGAGAATCAGGTATTCAAGGTCATCCTTAGCTACATAGTGAGTTTGAGGCCATTCTAGGTTACATAAAGTCATCTCTCAAAACAAGCAAACAAACAGACAGATAAACAAAGGAAACCCCAAAGCAAGGAACAAAGATGAGCAAAATTCTGATCGTTTATCTGTTCTTTGGACCAGGAATGTTATGTGCATATGGAAGGCCTGGAACTCCTGATCCTCCAGCTTGCGCGGGTGGTGTGTCGGCATTACGAGGCTTCACAGTTGTGTCCGTAAAGATCAGATCGTGTATCAGCCACAGAATGACAATACTGCTCTAAGTGATGGGCTGATTAATATGAGCCCTACTGAATTCTGTTAATTCATTTTTAACTTGTTGTTAACAGATTATTTCAGTAACTATTTAACATCTAATATTTGCCCATGAAAAACTGCTCATAAATTTGCATAATCACACAGAACTTTTGAGAATTCAGAGCTTTAGTATTTCCTAGTTTCTGTTCTGTGACGAAATGCCCCAAATATTCTCAGATTTTTGAGTTGGTTCATTTTTCCTTCTTTTTCTTTGGTGTCTCCTTTCAATATGTGTGTTGTGAGTGGTGGTGGGGGGGGGGGGGTAAGGATGTCATGTGTGTTTGCTTCTAATTTTCTGCTTAACTGAGAAAGTTTTTGACATCTTTTAATTTTGTTGATTTCCTTTATGTGGGGAGGTATGCATGCATGTATATAGATGTATGCTTCCTATTCACACCTGTATGGAGGTCAGAGGAGAATACTGGGAGTCCTGACTGACCAGCCAGGCCCAATGAGCATTCCGTCTGCCTCTCTCAACACTGGGATTACAGACACAAGTGGCCATGCCCAACTTTTTATGTGGTACTTATGTCCTCAGGGTTGCAAAGCTAATACTCTTACTAACTGAGGTAATTCCACAACCCCACATTATCTAAACAGCCTCCTGTGCAAATTTTGCAAAATGGCTTTCAGTTTTCAAGGCATCAAGTGCATGGAATATGTTCATCCCTACTCAATATACCTCAGGATTGTTTAAGGGAAGCCAAATTCTTAATTCTCCTTCCTTCTCAATTTGGATACATTTATTTTGTTATATTTAATTTTTTATCTATGTTTATATACACATATAAATACATGTGTCACTTCATATCCAGCTTTACATGGTGCTTGACCACTGAGCAATCTCCACAGACTCATTTTTTGATATCTTAAATATGACCAGTAAGAGAAAACTTAAGTAAGTTTTATGGAAAAGTGTTTAAATTCAAGGAAAACATTTGTACCCTACATAACAATAGATTATCACTTGTGACCCACACAACTATCAATTAATCCTAAAGGTCAAAATATCTTCATGGAAAAATATTCAAATGGTATGGGTATGAGAAAAAAAAAACCACAAAATGGCAGATAAATCTTATTTTCCCTTCTAGTTCATAAGTTTTGCTTTGGTTATTATTTCCCTTAATTATTTTATAGTTTTTGTAGCTTCTTGAGTTGAATTCTTAATGAATTTGCTTTTGATTCCTCTAGTTATACCACAAATGCATTTCAAATGACGTATGGATAATTAATGTTAAACAAGATTGACTTATTAGAGTTATGCATCTGGCTTGCAAAGGTTGGAGTGATCTCAGCAGGACACTTTTCTGAGTGGCTTTGGCCCTATCAGTTTTCCATCACTTTCTCACTTGCAGTTTTCAAGAATAACCAGTGTGTCTGGAAGACAGCATTTTTAGACAGGGAGGGGACTGACAGGAACAGCCTAATTCTGTTCCCATTCACAGGACCAACTGTTCTTTGACACTTGTAACCAGTGGGTCAGGTTGCTCCAAGCTTAAAAACATGAGTGGGCTTCTCTCCAGGTCCCTCAGCTGCAGTGCAAGCGGGACAGGCACAGACCAGGTGAGGCCATGTCCACCTTGGGCAGATTCTGAGCCTAGAGGGGCAACGGACAGTGAATCCTGGGCTTCCATTCACTCTTGCTGTGTCTCTGGAATTAATAAAGCTGCTCCAGGCATCATGTGGTGTGTGGATGTTCTGTCTCGTCACACTCAGACAAGCTGGTAACAAGTTAGAGACTTAGCATATCTCTGTATATACATGTTTATAAATAGTTTGATGTTTATCTTCACTAATTTTTAAAATTTGACTTTAATTGGCTCAAGTTCTTCTAAGAAATATCTTCCATGGCAGTGAGATTTGCTTTGCAAAGGATGACACCTCCTATGAACCCTGTACCCATAATTTTGTTTATTTATTTAATTGTGGGGGGGGTATGCATGTGTGTGCATATGTGTATGTGTGTGTGTATGTTTATGTGTGTGTGTATGCGTGTGTTCGCCAGAAGTCAATATCAGGTGTCTCTTCAAACACTGTCTATATTTTTTTTTAAAAGGGTGTTGTAGTCAGGTTGACATTGCTGGCAGAAATTGCCTGACCAAGAACAGCTTTTGGGAAAAAAGGGTTCTATTTTTGCTTACAGGCTTGAAGGGAAGCTCCACGATGACAAGGGAAAACAATAACATGAGCAAAGAATGGACATCACCCCCTGGCCAACATAAGGTGGACAACAGCAATAGGGGAGTGTGCCCAACACTGGCATGGGGAAACTGACTATAACATTCATTAGGCCGACCCCCCAAAATACACTGCCTCCAGGAGGCTTTAATTCTCAAATCTGCATCAACTGGGAACCCAGCATTCGGAACACATAAGTTTATGGGGGACACCAGAATCAAATCACCACAGAAGACTATCTCTCACTGAACTTGGAGCTAGTGAATAAGCCGCAGGGATCCCATTTCTGCTTTCCCAGTGCTGGAATGAAAGGTGTGTGTCACCATGCCCAGATGTATGTGAGTGCTGGGGATCTGCACTGAGGTCCTCATGCTTGTCCTATATGCTATTTATCCATTGGGCCATCTCCTCAGCCTCTCACCCTGACACTTTTGATGTATGGGTTCTTCTAGCAATTCTGAAAAATAAAGGCACCCTCACTCTCATTAGAACTTTTGCTTTTTGCATGTGTATGTGTGGTTGCATGTGTGTGAGCACACATGTATGTGCAGGTGTGCATGCATATACGTACATACATGTGGAGGCTAGCAGTTGATGTTGGGTATCTCCTTTTATTGTTCTCCACCTTTATTGAGGCAGACTCTCACTGAACCTGGAACTCACTGATTTGGCTCAACCAGCTTGCCAGCTTGCCCTGTGGACCTCCTGTCTTGGCCTACCAAGCACGAGGATTACCGGCAGGCTGTCAAAGCCATCTGACTTTCGCATGGGTACTGAGGATCCAATCTTAGGGTCTCATGCTTCCATGGCAAGGACTTAACCCACTGAACCTCCTCAGGCAAGTAGGTCTTTATTTGGTTTCAGCAGGGTTTTTTAATTAATTTTTTATTAGCATACAAAGAAAGGGGTTTCATTGTGACATTGTCATTAATAGATGATCATAGTTTGTTAATATTTGATCTCCTCACTGTTCTCCATATCATCTGCAACCCTCTTGCTGGTCCCTTTTCTAGCCCAGATTGTTTTCCCATCTGTTGATGTGCCACATATATTTCATCACTCTCTCTTGTTCCCTCTCTCCTCCCCTCTCATAACTCCCTTTCTACATATACACACCACAGATTAGATAGATATGTAGATGATAGATTAGATAGATAGATAGATAAATTGATAGATAGATGGATGATAGATAGACTGTATTTCAATCTAGATTGCACATGTGAGAGCAACCATGTAGTATTTATCTTCTTGAGTCTGGTTTATTTCATATCTCATGATGACCTCCAGTCCATCCATTTTCCTAAAAATGTAATAATTTTCTCTTCTTTATAGCTGAATAAAATTCCACATTTATTTGTTCTTTATTTTGTGTTTCATGAGACAGGGTCATGATTTGATGCTCAGGCTGGCTTCAAACTCATGATCCTCCTGGGATTCCATGTACTGAGATTGTAATTGGGCATCATCATGCCTGGCTCTCAAGTGTTATTATTTGCTTTTGCTTTTGGTTTTTTGAAGTAGGGTCTCTCTCTAGCCCAGGCTGTCCTGGAATTCACTATGTAGTCTCAGAGTGGCCCTGAACTCATGGCTTTCCTCCTACCTCTGCCTCCCAAGTGCTGGGATTAAAGGCGCGCACCGCCAGCCCAGCTTAAGTGGTCTTTTTATATCAAAAAATATTCTTCTTTATTGCATAAACACTTCTTAAATTGTGCATAAATAGATACTAGCAATGCCACTCTTTTAAAATTTTTATTATGCACTTGTGTGCTTACATGTCTGTGGGAGGTGTTTTCACATGCTCGTGTTAGTGCACATGTATGTGGAGGCCAGAAAGTCACCTCTGATCATTGCTCAGGAAAGCCATCTACTTTTTTTTTTCTTTCTTTCTTTTTTTTTTTTTTTTTTTTTTGAGGTAGGGTCTCACTCTGGTCCAGGCTGACCTGGAATTCACTATGGAGTCTCAGGATGGCCTCGAACTCATGGCAATCCTCCTACCTCTGCCTCCCGAGTGCTGGGATTAAAGGCGTGTGCTACCACGCCTGGCTTACTTTTTTTTTAGACAGCATTTCTTACTGCCCTTGGCCTGAGACTCACCAATTAGGCTAGGCTGGTGGGCAGCGGATTCCAGGGATCCTTCTCTCTCTACTCCCCAACAATTGGATTATAAGCACACAAAATCACACCTGGCATTTTTATGTGTGTTTTGGGGATCAAACTCAGGACCTCATGCTTGCAAGACAAACACTTTATTCACAGAGCAGTCTCCCTGCTCCACTCTAGCAATGACGTTCTGTTCAGCACATGCATCCTTTCAAACCAGACAGGGTTTTATACCCACAAGGAGCCAGCTTGAGCGACTTGAGAAAAATCACAGACAAAAGATGTTCATGCTATCTAATTGCCATTGTGTTACTAGAGTTAAATCATTGTAATGAAAAGCTTCATTATAGTTAATTTGAGTTGTGAGGATTTGTGTTGCTCCTTGTGAAGGTGTTTCTGTCATGTCAGACATCCATGAAGTGCAATTGGATGCATAAGTTACACACAAAAATAATCATGTGACAATTGCTTTCTGAGGCTGTCAGGAGCAAGAATGCTGAAAAAGGTTCTTAAATCATTAAAGAATATCCCACAGGAAGAAAAGCTACAATATCCTTCAGTTAAAAGGCAATTTAACTTTTCTTTTTAAATTGACATTGAGGAGAATCTAGTATTAAAGTTTTACAGTTCTGATGTATAATTTATGTTTCACTTCTCATGATGTCAATGTGGGAAAGAGAACTTTAAAAATTTTTTGTTTACTTTCAGATTTCATTATGGCATGTCATACATATGTTACTTTGTGTGTGTGTGTGTGTGTGTGTGTAAGTAGAGTCTGTGTGTGGTCTGTGTAAAATGCTGTAGACCAAAAGTATTGCAAATAGTGGAGGCCAGGCACACGCCTAAAGAGATTGAAATATATCACGTATCTCATAGGTAACCACGTTCTCAAAGACATACTTTACAGGGCAGCAGCATTCATTAGTGGTGCTGACCCAGGACTCTGTCAAGTCGTTGGTAGCCCTGTCTTTTCAAGGTTCACCCCAGACCTAGAAGAAAGCAATGGTACTTCTTGCTTCAATGGGTTCCAGTGATCCTTTTTAGACCTGAGATGCACGTGGGTGGCCAGGTACTTGTGATGGCCATAGACGGGAGGCTGGAGGCGGCGCTCTGGGTGAGCGGCAGCATGAAGCAAGTGAGGAAGAGGCTGCTGTGGAATCAGTACAGGACGATGGTGCTGGCGAAGAGGATGGTAAACAGCCCTGTGCCCATAAGCACCGGGAAGTAGATGGTGGGCATCTGTAGCCCACTTGATGTGCTCCACCTACAGCACATCTGAGTACCCAGCACATGGCTGGGCCAGCAGGGTCTAGGGCATCACTGACCCATCTGCCAAAGTCGTGCAGGGGCAAAGCTCAGCTGCAAAGGTCCTGCCATGAGCACTGGACTAGGCCTCGGCCAGCTGGGTCTGAGCCATCCAGCTCACAAGCTCCCAGAACAGAGAAAATTGTTTGAAATTGTGCTAGTGACAAGCATTAAGTTTGGTGCCTCCAAAATATGAGGCCAAAGTAGCACTTCCCAGGTCCTTTGACACAGGAGCAGTGCTTTGCAGAGCATCTCATGTGTAAGCACACCCCAAGACCTAGGCCTATGCAGCATGCCAAATGGGGACCTGCTGGAGCCTGCTGGCTGAAACGGTTCGAGCCTGATGGGGAATGAGGATTAAAGAAAGACAGGAGAAAGACTGAAAGCAAGGACTCCAGTCTAGGACTGAAGCACCATTTATTTCTCAGCAATCCTTTTTAATATGGTCTTACAAACAATTTGCCCATGTACAAAAATTCCATAACCTTCACACAAGTTTCTATCAAAACAACTTCTTTCTGTTACAGAGTTACGCACCTCGACCACTTCTCAGTACAAAAGATTATTCCAAGGTTGGGAGAGAAACAAACCCTCTGTTCCCAGCAATACAAGCGTAAAGGTTCAAGGAACGGTCAGCTCTTGCCAGTAACACTGAATGTACATAATCTTGCTTACCTGCAGGTGCAAAAGTCTTGTTACCACACAGCGCAATGCTACGGATTCAAGGCCAGCCCAACGGCCCTGACAGGGACCACTTACCAAGAGTGACTGCTGACCCCACTTCCTTCTTCTTCAGTGGAGGGCTAAGCACCTAGGGAGGCTTGGTCATGGCTAGAAGTCAGCCAAGCTCAGGCAGGCTTACTTGATTCAGTACATAATGGATTGTGGAAGATGTGTGTGTGTGCGTGTGTGTATGCCTGGTGTATGTTGCACGTGTGTGGTGTAATTATGTGTGAGTACATGTACACATGTGTGAACATGCTTGTGGAGGCTCAGTGTAACGCTGGGTGTCTTTCTCAGTGTTGCTGTACCTTATTTATTGCCTCTCACTGGACCCACTGTTCACTGATTCAGCTAGTCTATCCAGCCAGCTTGCTCTGGGGATCTGCTTATTTCTGCCTCCTCAGTGCTGGGATCACAGGCACACATCACCATGCCCAGCTTTTTACATAGGTATTGGAGATCTGAACTCGGGCCCTCATGTGCTTGCACAGCAAATGCTTTACCAACTGAGCACTGGCCTAGCCCCTAATGTAAGACTTTCAATAGCAGAACAATTGCCTTAGCTCTTCCAATTCTGACCTCTGGTGGTTGATTCCATTTTTTCCCCCTCTATTTTATTTATTTATTTTTTTTTCTTTAAAGCCTGAATTCTTTATCTGGAATAAAATATTCTTGTCTGACACAGTAGATAATAAAAAGGAATGATGAATACACATTATTAACCATAAATGAGAAGAGAAAACCGGTGCAAGTGTGGCAGACAATACATCTCCAACATCCTGCAAACGCTGATGACAGGACAACACTACATCAGAAAGGTGCCAGCAACATGGTGACTGTGAAAACAAAGAGAAGCATTGTGATAGGATTCAGGGGACTTCCCAGAATCTGATCATCTCAATAGATGCAGAAAAGGCATTCAACAAAATCCAACATCCCTTCGTGGTAAAAGTATTACAGAAACTAGGAATAGAAGGTACATATCTCAACATAATAAAAGCTATTTATAACAGACCTATAGCCAACATAATACTAAATGGGGAAAAACTTGAAGCTTTTCCACTAAATTCAGGAACAAGACAAGGGTGTCCACTGTTCCCACTTTTATTTAATACAACACTGGAAGTCTTAGCTACAGCAATAAGGCAAGAGACAGTAATAAAAGGAATACAAATTAAAAAGGAAGAGATTAAATGATCATTATTTGCAGATGATATGATTCTAGACAAAAAGGACCTCAAAGACTTTAGCAGCAAACTGTTAGCCTGATAAACACTTTTAACAATGTAGCAGCATACAAGCTAAACACACAAATCAGTAGCTTTCCTATGTATTAACAACAAACATGTGGAGAATGAAATCAGGGAATCTCTCCCATTCATAATTGCCTTAAAAAAATTAAGTAACTTGGAATAAACTGAACCAAGGAAGTGAAGGATCTCTACAATGAGAACTTTAAAACACTCAAGTGAGAAATTGCACAAGACACAAGGAAATGGAAAGACATTCCATGTTCTTGGATTGGAAGAATCAATATTGTGAAAACATCAATCTTACCAAAAACAATTTACACATTTAATGCAATGCTCATTAAAATTCCAGTGGTACTTTTCACAGAAATAGAAAAAATAGTCCTAAAATTCATTTGGAAGCATAAAAAAAGCTCAAATAGCCAAAACAATTTTGAGCAACAAAAATAAGGCTGGTGGTATCACCATACCTGATTTTAATCTATATTACAAAGTCATAGTAACAAAAACAGCATGGCACTGGCATAAAGAAGGACATTTGCTCAATGGAAGAGAATTGAGGACCCATATGTTAATCCAGGCAGCTATAGCCATCTGATTTTTGACAAAAATATTCATTGGAGTAAAGATAGCCTCTTCAACAAGTGGTTCTGGGAGAAGTGGATATCCATATGTAGAAGGATAAAAATAGATCTTTGTCTTTCTCCATGCGTAAGAATCATGTCCAAGTGGATCATGGACCTTAACATCAGACTGAAGTCTCTGAAACTGCTAGAGGAAAAGGTAGGGGAAACCCTTCAACATATTGGCATAGGCAATGACTTTCTAAATATAGCCCCAGTTGCTCAGAAAATAAAACCACTAATCAACTACTGGGATCTCATGAAATTACAAAGCTTTTGTACAGCAAAGGACACTGTGAATAGAACAAAGAAACAAACTACAGAATGGGAGAAAATCTTTGCCAGCTACACATCTGACAGAGGATTAATATCCAGAATATATAAAGAACTCACAAAACACAACAGGGGCTGGAGAAGTGGCTTAGTGGTTAAGACGCTAGCCTGCAAAACCAGAGGGTCCCTGTTCTACTCTCCAGGACCTATGTAAGCCAGATGCACAAAGAGGCACACACATTTGGAGTTTGTTTACAGTGGCCTGTGGCCCTGGCATGATTTCTCTCTTTTTCCTTCCCTCGTCCTCTCTCTCTCCAATAAATAAATAAAATATATTTTTAAAAACCAGAACAATAAGAAATCAAACAACCCAATTTAAAAATGGGCTATGGACTTCCAGTTAAGATGGTGGCATAGGTACCACACCAAAGCAGCTTGGGGGAGGGGGGCGGGAAGACCAAAAAATCTCAGCAAAATACACACTTTTACTAAAAAGTGAGGTGTATAGGAAATTGAAATGGTAGTGGAGAAGTAGGAGAGATCCAGAGCATCCAGAGCCCACACAGGCTGGCAAAAGCAGCCCTGGCAGGTCCGCCAACCACAGTGACGGCACACCAGAAAGCCGCCAGGCTTGGCTTGAGCAACAGGAAAAGCCAGGTGAGGGGAGCTTCCACTCATACCAGAGCTCTCCGCAAACTCTAGAAACGTGAAGGGAGAGCGGCAGTGAACAATGGGGGAGCAGATCACAAGGTAGAAGAACACATGGAACAGCGAGAGAACTAGAGCAGCATCAGCTCCCTCCCCTCCCCCACCGCGTGTGCCCAACTCCAGCGAACAGAGCAGTGGTCCCCCGGGACCTGGCTATGCCAACTTGAGCCGACAGCGGGACCCAAGCAGGAGAGGAGTCCGGCAGCAGCATCAGCGGCTCCGGCACTGGCAACAGCGGCCCCAGTGGCAGTGGATCCAGCAGTGGCAGCTTCAGAGGCAGCAGTGGCAGATCCAGCAGCAGCAGCAGCTTCAGCAGCAGCAGCGGTGGATCCAGTAGTGGCAGCTTCAGCAGCAGCAGTAGCAGTTCCAACAGCAGGGGTGCCGATCTGCAGGGCCACAGTTTCCAGGCTCAGTTTGCCCTGCAGAAAAAGCCAGTGCCCAGCTCCAGAAATCAGAACAGCAGCCCAATGACCCAGCCAGCAACTTGTCTGAGACCAAAATCATCCAAAAAGGTAACTGGGATTGCGCCAGGGAAGGGTCTCACTTGCTCACAAGCTGACTTGGATCCCTCAACAGACCAGAAATCTTAACCTCTTTGTTGATAGAGGATCTGGTGGTTATAATACCCACTCTTACATACATACTTGGTGCTGTTTTTGATTGAATGTGTATGTATTTAGTTAAATTTTAGAA
Organism: Jaculus jaculus; assembly: GCF_020740685.1. Classification (NCBI taxonomy): domain Eukaryota; kingdom Metazoa; phylum Chordata; class Mammalia; order Rodentia; family Dipodidae; genus Jaculus; species Jaculus jaculus. Next base: position 52,293,206 of record NC_059103.1, on the reverse strand, counting down.
TCTACCTATATTTTGTTCCACTCAGCCTACTTGAATACTCCCATAGCAGGCAAACTCAACCCCTACGAACACCTTTGTAGATACTCTGAGAGTCTTAAGAGCCACACCTAACACCTTAAGCTCCTACTCCGAAGATATATAACATCAGATCAATTGATACAGCTAAGAATACCCAGCTAGATAGAAAATCTAAGCATTAACTTAATCCAAGATGCAAAGATATAAACATTATAACACACGAAACACTAAAAAGCAAGACAATATAAATCCACCTAAAAGTATTAATGCATCAGAAATGACCTCCAGTGAGAACGAGTTAGAGGAAATGCCTAAGAAAGATTTCAAAAGAATGATTACAAATATGTTCAAAGAAGTCAAAGAACAAATCAAAGGAGTCAAAGAGGAAATCCAAGGAATCAAAGAAGACACAAGACACCACTTTAATGAAATAAAGAAGGCAATACAAGACATAAATAAGGAAATAGAAATAATAAAGAAAAACCAGTCAGGGCTGGAGAGATGGCTTAGCGGTTAAGCGCTTGCCTGTGAAGCCTAAGGACCCCGGTTCGAGGCTCGGTTCTCCAGGTCCCACGTTAGCCAGATGCACAAGGGGGCGCACACGTCTGGAGTTCGTTTGCAGAGGCTGGAAGCCCTGGCGCGCCCATTCTCTCTCTCCCTCTATCTGTCTTTCTGTGTCTGTCGCTCTCAAATAAATAAATAAATAAAATTAAAAAAAAAAGAGAAAAGAAAAACCAGTCAGAATTACTAGCAATGAAGAACACAGTTAATGAAATAAAAACTCTAGAAAATCTCACCAGTAGAATGGATGAAGGAGAGGACAGAATATCTAAGCTAGAAGTGGCATATCTAATACAGTCCAACAAAGGGAAAGACAAACTAATAGAAAAGTATGAATGGGAATTTCAACATATTTGCAACACTATGAAAAGATCAAATATAAGAATTCAGGTCATAGTAGAAGGAGAAGAATATCACTCCAAAGGCATAGTAGGCGTCTTCAACAAAATCAGAAAAGAAAACTTCCCCCAAATTGGGAAAGAGGTGCCAATGCAGATATAGGAAGCCTTTAGAACCCCAGCCAGATAATATCTGGAAAGAACCTCTCCTCGCCATATTGCAATCAAACTACCAAACACACAAACCAAAGAAAAAATATTGAAAACAGTTAGAAAAATCAAGTTACCTACAAAGACAAGCCCATCAGGATTATAGCAGATTACTCAACAGAAACATTAAAAGCCAGAAGGGCTTGGAGTGATGTATTCCAAGCTCTGAAAGATAGCAACTGTCAACCAAGGTTACTTTATCCTGCAAAGCTATCCATTCAAATAGACGGAGAAATAAGGACATTCCATGACAAAAGCAGGTTAAAGGAGTATTTGAAGACAAAACCAACTCTACATAAAATATTTGAAAGAATTCTCCATGCTGAAGAAAAGGAAAAACACACATATAAGGAACCTGGAAAAAACAAGCAATACTCAAATACTAGTTAACACAAGAGAGCAAAGGTAGAACCAGAACCACAAAAAAAATTTTAAAAAATGCAAACATAAATAAAAGTGGGCTTTGGAACTAAGTAGAGAGTTCTCATCAGACGAAATACAGATGGCATATACACATCTACAAAAGTGTTCTACATCCTTAGCCATCAGGGAAATGCAACTTAAAACTACTTTGAGATTCCATCTCACTCTTGTCAAAATGGCTACCATCAGGCAGACAAGTGACAATAAATGTTGGTGGGGATGTGGAAAAAGGGGAACCCTTGTACACTGTTGGTGGGAATGTAATCTGGTACATCCATTGTGGAAATCAGTGTGGAGGTTCTTGAAACAACTAAAAATAGTTTTACCATATGATCCAGCTGTAGCACTCCTAGGTATATAGCATAAGGACTCTTCTCGCTACCTTACAGATATTTGTACAACCATGTTTATTGCCACTCTACTTACAATAGCTAGGAAATGGAACCAGCCTAGATGTCCCTCCACAGATGAATGGATAATAAATATGTGGTACACAATGCAATTCTATTCAGCAATAAAGAAAAATGAGATTATGAAATTTGCAGGGAAATGGATAGATCTGGAAAGTATTATACTAAATGAGATAACCCAGGACCAGAATGCCAGACATCACATGTTCTCTCTCATATGTGGATCCTAGCTACAAACATATAGACTTGTGTGTGAGCTGGAACCAAAAGTTGGTATCAGAGGCCAGTAAACTAGAAAAAGGCTATAAGGGAAGGAGGAGAGGGAAGGACTTAAGGGGATGGTATTGTATATTTGTAAGTAGAAGAACAGATTACAGGGAGGGAAAGGCCTAAGTGAGGCCAGGGCAAGAGATTGTATAAAAGAAGGGTATGAGAGGAAGAGTCAATCAAAATTCAAGATATCTTGAATAATACATGAAAGCCTACTTTTTTGGATAATGGCATATCCAGAAGCCAGAGATTGTTACTAGAAAAGTTTGAATGCCAGGGATGGGATACCTTCTAGTGAGTTGTTGGCTAGGAGTTCTCTGTTGCCTCCAAAACACTACAGGCTATTGGCAAGGCCCTTGGTTTCCCTTGAGAAACAGATGGTAAGACCCTACTGCTAAAGATTTCACATGCCTAAGCAGCAGAGTCACTGACAAATCAAGCTGGTGCTGAGCAGAAAACCTTCTCCCTGCAGCCCAGGCAACTGAAAGCTGGAAAGCTGCACTGCATGCAGCCCTATGGGAGACAGAAGTCCTCAGTGGTGGAAACAGTGCACAGTGGAAACCTCATGTTTGGCCTGACAGGCCAAATGACAGAGCAGGTGCAGTAGTGGCATGTCTGCTCTGGGGGAAATCAACTGCTCTGTAATTGGACTGAAGGCCCACTCTATGAGAGAGAATACATGCCTAGTACTGAAAACCTCATCAAAAGCCTATGGCAGCCTGGCGTGATAGTGCACGCCTTTAATCCCAGAACTCAGGAGGCAGCAGTAGGAGGATTGCTGTGAGTTCGAGGCTACCCTGAGATTACATAGTGAATTCCAGGTCACCCTGAGCTAGAGTGAGATTCAACCTTGAAAAAAAAAAAAAAAAGCCTATGGCAGGGGAGGTCATGAGCCTTGGAAGTATAATACCTGCTCTTGTCTGGCTAAATGTATATATATTATTCTCACCAAACTGCCCTGAAAGCACTACACTTAATGTTCACATTCATATATTTAATGCTACTCTCACTTCTGGTTAGAGAAGCTTCTCTTTTCAGATGGTGATGACCACTGGGATGACCCAAAAGGCAACATAGTGCTGAGAAGGCACAGAGGAGTGTCCAGCACTGAAACATCTCTATCATACCCTCCACGGCTCAGGGTCCATTGTGGAAGAGGTGGCAGAAAGAATGTAATAGCCAATGGAAGGGTAGGACTGCTTACAATGCAACTGTCCAGACAGAAGTTGGCCTTGATATCCATGACCTCACAGTGCCTGGCAATACCTTCACAAGACCCTTATAATAGGAGAAAAAGATGATGACATCAAATTGAAAGAGAGACTAATGGAGGGAGGGAGGGGATATTATGGAGAACAAAGTTGTGAAGGGGAAAGTGAGGAAGGGGAGGGAAATATGGTTTATTGACTATAAGTATAGAAGTTGTCAATAAAAACTTAATAAATAAATAAATAAATAAATAAATAAATAAATAAAAAGAAAGTCCACTCTACAAAGTGAACTCTCCACAAGAAAGATGCTCCAGTAACCAACTGTCTTCCTTCTGGGATCCATTTCACAACAAGTACTGGGCATTTGATTGGTTGATATCTAGACAAATTTTCTTGATGCTGCTTAGATAGGATTACTCAATATTCCTATAGCTGGGATCAGGTTGTTATAATAACCCACACCTGGGTACATTGGCTACATTTGTCTCTGGTCTCTGCCTTATTCTATTTTCCAGTTATTTAGTTGCAGATGGATTGTAGGCTAGCTTGTTGGTTTACAGCCCTTCCCATTCGTCTTCTGTCACAGGTAGGTTGTCATAGTGTTTGCTGTTATGTGAAATCAGGTCACTTACAAGAGTTATGGAGGTACCTGGATTGGATTCTTGGCATATGGAGAAGTCATGGAGGAGAGCCAAGTTCTGTAGCCATGGAGATGTTTTTCCTTCTAGTCTATGTCTGGCAGTTACCAGAACTCCTGTCTTCAGAGTAGGTATGTCTCTTTTGTCTGGTTCCCTTCCTTTTTCCTTCCCTCAATTCCTCTCCTTTAAAGGAGCAGCTGCCATTCTTCCTCCGTGAGGTACCAAGACTCCATGTCTTTAAAATATAAGCACACATTGGTCATAGACTCCTTTAGGATTCACACAGGTAGCTTCCAAGATGAAATAAGGAAAATGTAAAAGACAGTGCAAGATGACTGGTGTAGCTACAGGCCAGGGAGGCCTGTGATGGGCTGTGTACTGGGATTTTGTCCTTTTGTCTCCCTACTCTTCCCGCTGGGATGAAGTTCTACTTCTTACAAGCATGGTGTCTACTTGATATGGTGCATGGATCAGTGTGAGTTGTCTAATAGCTCAGGGTTGACATTAAATCAAAGCAAGTCCCATCCTTTGTTGGCAGTTTGTCTTGCCATTGTTTAAACACATTTGAAGGTGTTGGGGATCTGGGTACAACTTTCCTCCCTTCCACCTCACTTGGACTTTAGTCTGTTTAGACTTTCTGCCTTAGGAAATTATGTAGTGAATTCTCTCTTTCTCTCTTCCCAACCTACCTATCTATCATATATCTTATCTAGTAATGGTTTATCTGTCCTATGTACCAATCATCCATTTATCATGTATGTACCTATGGATCTGGCAATCTTATCTATCAATCCTAAATATATTATGTATCTATCTATTTTATATCATCCATCTCTCATCTATTTCTATATATCTATAATCTAACAATCCTCTTTCTACCACTTATCATATTCATCATCTATCTCTATAATCTATACTTATATATGCACTTTAACTTAAAAATTGAGTTTGTCAGATATGGTCAATATGTGAGTATTATAAAGTGATAACATTATATAAATGTCACATTTATTTCTTACATGATAATTCTTATCCACAGTATTTTAATCAGTGTGATCACATCTAAAATCTTTGAAAGAAATAAACTACATAAGAATTTCACATTCAAAATAATATGGAGAATGAGGTTATAACTTCTCCAATATTTATGTCTAAACACATGTTTGACAGTTAGTCAAAAGACAGGGTAGGCAGGTAGAAGGGGACCCCACTGCCCAAGACTGTGTGCCTCATGGCAAGGACATGTTGAAAGTCATTCTGAGGCTGAATGAAGCAGTATTTATCTCTGACTAACCATCAGCATTTTCAGTATAGTAAGCACCCTTGTGGTGAGGACCAAGCCTGGAAGAATCACCTTAATTTTCATGAACAGGCAGGAAAAATGCCTATTGATTGACTGATCTTGGAAGATGCAGGATATGATGTGGGAAATAAAGAAATATGATGTGGGGAAGGGCACACCAAGTGCAAGGGGTTCCTCTTGCCCTCACCTGGGCAGCACCCACAAAGACCTCAGGCTCATTTCAGAACTGGATTAGGCTGAGCTCCTGGGAAACACCCACACAGATCTCAGGCACAGCCAAGGCAACCTGTTGGTCCTTGGTGGTCAGTAAATGGAAGGCCCTTGGTGACTTCCTGGCGAAATGGTCCATCTGGCCCAGATGCAAACAGGCAGCATAGTTAGGTGTTGAAGGCATATAGTGGTGATGGTTGGGGGTCAGGACAGATAAGAAGGTCACTGAGTTTGGGTCAGGGTGAGAGAGATTGTGAGATACATGATACCTTGACTGGGCTGAAAATGCCATGAGATGGGGTGGGCCACATGCATACATCATAACATAGGATCTTATTTATTTATTTATTATTTATATGTCTGTGTGCGTTTTCATATGTGTGTGAACACCTGTGCATGTGGGTATGGATGCACTTGAGTGTATGTGCATGTGTAGACCTAAGAGTTGATGCCAGATGTCTTCCCCCAATCACTCTGCTTATTATTATTATTTTAAATCTTTTAAAAAATGTATTTGTCCATTTTGAGAGAGAACGAGAGAGGGGGCAGTTATAAAGAGATAATGGGCATGCCAGGGCCTCCAACCACTGCAAAGGAACTCCAAATGTACCCACCTTGTGCATCTGGCTTACTTGGGTACTGAGGAATCAAACCTGGGTCCTTGGGCTTTGCAGACAAACACCTTACCTGCTAAGCCATCTTTCTAGCCCTTATCATTTTTGGTTTTGTTTTTGCTTCTTGAGATAGAGTTTCACTCTAGCTCAGACTGACCTGGAATTCGCTATGTAGTCTCAGCATGGCCTAGAACTCATGGAGATCCTCCTACCTCTGCCTCCTGAGTGCTGGATTAAAGGTGTGTCCCACCGGGCTATTATTTTTTAAGTGATTTTAAATGGCTTTTTTTTTTTTTGGCAACTTTTGATTGACAACTTCCATAAATATAGACAATATATCATGATCATAATCCCCTCCCACTATTCTCTCTTTTCTCCCTTCCAAATATTCCCTCCACTGAATCTCTTCTTTCTAGCTAGTCTCTCCTCTACTTTTATGTCATCAGTATTTCCTCATATATATATGTGTGTGTGTGTGTGTGTGTGTGTGTGTGTGTGTGTGTGCAGGCTTTGTGTAAGTAGCATCAGCCACTGTGAAGTCATGAATATCAAGGCCACTTTGTATCTGGAAGACACTCTTCCCCTTCCTTTGGCTCTTATATTCTTTCCATAACCTCTTCCACAGTGGTCCCTGGGTCTTAAAGGGTATGATAGAGATGTCTCAGTGCTGAAAACTCCACTATCACTTCTTCTCAGCACTATGGTGAGTTTTGAGTCATCCCAATGGTCACCACCATCTGAAAAGAGAAGCTTCTCTAACCAAGAGTGAGAGCAGCATTAATATATGGGCAATTGCTTAAGTGTTTAAAGGGCAGTTTGCTGGGCATAATATATACAACAGTAGTAGTTTCCCTACTAGGGCTTAGCATCTCCTTAGCCATAGGTTTTTGATTAGATTTCCTGTTCCAGGCAGGAATTCCTTCCTTTGAAAACCCTCACAACTTTGGGCTGTACAATTTGTACCAAGGCCCATTAGCTTTCATCAGTTTTCTATAGTTCTTCAAGTGCACATGCTTAGCAGGACACAGAGAGAATATTTTCTATTAGCTGGAAGAATGTACTTAAAATAATTGTTAATGATTCAATGTTTGAAATGTATTGTTGGATAGTTTTGAGACTTTTTTTTAAGTTTTATTTATTTATTTGAGAGTAACAGAGAGAAAGTGGCAGAGAGAGAGGGAGAGAGAGCGAGAGAGAGAGAGAGCGAGAGACAGAATGGGCGCGCCAGGGCCTCTAGCCACTGCAAACGAACTCCAGATGCATGTGCCCCCTTATGCATCTGGCTAACGTGGGTCCTGGAGAATCAAGCCTTGAACCGGGGTCCTTAGGCTTCACAGGCAAGCGCTTAACCACTAAGCCATCTCTCCAGCCCAGTTTTGAGACTTTTTATAAAGATCTCAATGCTTTAGTAATTTAAGGATTTCTATTTCTTCTAAATTAACATTTGGAGGTATCCACTATGGCTTATAACTTGATGTCCAAATGGTGGTCCACTAATAAATATCTCTGGAGTTTTAGTTAACTTAATAATTCTTTAGTCCAAGAAAAATTCTTGGCTACTGCTAATTAAACTCTTCTTTTCTTAATTATTTATTTATTTGAGAACGACAGACAGTGAAAGAGAGAGAGAGAGAGAAAGAAAGAAAGGAAGGAAGGAAGGAAGAAAGGAAGAGAGAGAGGGAGAGAGAGAGAGAGAGAGAGAGAGAGGAGAGAGAGAATGGTTATACCAGGACCTCCAGCCACTACAAACGAACTCCAGATACATGCGCCACCTTGTGCATGTGGCTTATGTGGGTACTGGGGAAGTGAGCCTTGAACTGGGGTCCTTAACCTTCACAGGCAAGCGCTTAACTGCTAAGCCATCTCTCCACCCCTAATTAAGATTTTCTTTTGAGGGAGTCTGGTGAGAGGGATATAGCTCAGTTGGTAAAGTGCTGGTATACAAAACAAGAAACCCTAGGGTTCTCTCCCTAGCACCTCATAAACCAGGCATGATGGCACACAATTGGTGGTTTGAAGGTTGTGGAACGTTTGGGAGGCAAAGCCTTGTTGGAGCAGGTAGGTCTCTAGGGTCTGCCTTGAGGTTTTATAGCCCAGCCCCACTTCCTGTTTGTATTTTGCTTTCTGATGGAGAACAATGTGGCTAGTTCTGTTCCGGCTCCTGCCACCAGGCCTTCCTTGCCTCCCCATGATAGACTCCACCTCCTGAATGTGAGTGGAAAATAAACCCTTTTCTTCCCTGAGTTGCTTCTGGTCAGGTATTGATTCACAACAACCAGAAAGTAACTGATACACACCTTTAATCCCAGCTCTCAGGAGACGGAAGTAAGTCCTCTTTTGGTACACAGTGTGTTTGTGTGTTTTAGGCCAGCCTGGGATACATGAGTTCCAATCTAAAAACAAAAAAATTTCTTTTGCTCGATGAAAGAAATAATTTTTGAAACATATTATCTTCTGCTAACAGCTACTTTTACTTTAAATAAAACTCCAAAGTCAGGTTGTTCAGGTTCATAAAACATTCCTCTAAACATGAAGATGGAGAGTGAAAGTTCAGACACTAAACTTATGAACACTGAATATCAACAAGCCAAAGCTTGGCTTAGGGAACCTACTTGTAAAAAGTTAAAATAAAATACATTGACACTAGTAAAATTCCAATGCATGTGGTCTGTAGGCTGCCTCTCCAATAGTTATATGAAGAAGCCTTATGCTATAGCTCTGTTTTGTTTAAAAAGAAAATCAGCTTTATTTCATTCTATACAGGCAGAATTCAGAAAACTTAGGCTGCTTAAGCCTTCTTAGATAAACCTCAGACCTGGCTGGAAACGTAGTTACAGATGGCCTGTGATGCCCAGAGGGGAGTAGGATTTAATTTTCCTTGAATTCCTAGAATCTTCATTCAGTTTTGTTCTATTAATCTGGGCAACAGCCTGACAGCTGCTGGGCTAGTTACTTTTCTCATCACTGTGACAAAATACCTGACAAAGGCAGCTTAAGGAAGGAATGGTTGCTGCTGGCTTGCAGCGTGAGGGTCCAGTCCATCAGAGCAGGGCAGGCATGGAAGCTGTTGCGGAGGCAACTGGTCACATCATGGGTTCAATCAGGAAGCAAACAGAGATGCATGCTGGTGCTCAGCCTGCTTTCTCCTTTTTATTCAGTCTATGAGCTACTGCCCACATTCAGAGTGGATCTTCCCACCTCAGTCAAGCCTCTCTGCAGACACCCTCTCAGACACTCACCGAGGTGTGCGTCACCATAGTGATTCTCTGTCCCATAAAAGAGACAGTCAAAATTAACCAGCACGGAGGCTCAGTCTAGCCAGATGTGGTGGTACATGTGGGTAGCTAAATGCTGAGGAGGATTAAAAGTAAACATCTAGTCTGTAGAAGATAGTGATGATATTAGTTACTTTTCTACTGCTATAACCAAATGTCTGACATAAAGACTTAAAGGAAGGGCTACAGAGATGGCTTAGCGGTTAAGCGCTTGCCTGTGAAGCCTAAGGACCCCGGTTCGAGGCTCGGTTCCCCAGGTCCCACGTTAGCCAGATGCACAAGGGGGCGCACGCATCTGGAGTTCGTTTGCAGAGGCTGGAAGCCCTGGAGCACCCATTCTCATTCTCTCCCTCTATGTGTCTTTCTCTCTGTATCTGTAGCTCTCAAATAAATAAATAAATAATGAACAAAACATATTTTTAAAAAAAGAATTGCTTTAAAAAAAAGACTTAAAGAAAGCAAGGGTTTATTTGGCTTAGAATTCAAGGGGATAGAATCTGGCATACTCATGTAGCAGCTGATCACCTTGCCCTCACGGTCAGGAAGCGGGAAGTGATGGAGTCTAAAGCTCAGCTCTCTCTCCTTTTTATTTAGACGGGGACTCTGACAAATGCTGACCCAGTTAGTTGGGGTCTTCCCTCTTCAATTAAACTAATCTAGAAAATTCTTCACAGACATTTCCACAGATGTGTTTCCATATTGATTCTAAATCCTGTCAAGCTGACAGCCAAGATTAACCATCGCAGTGATGGCTCTTTGGAGTCTGTATATGCATTCTTTTGCCAACTTCACAGACAACAGCTCCAAAGCCTTCTGCTTTTTACCTCAGGTTCAACTCTCCAATCTCTCCCCTACCAAACAGGAACGCAGAGAGACCGAGAAAGAAGACAACTGGGAACAAGGCTTACTTACTCAAGAAATGAAGCCAAGCTGGAGACATGGCTTAGCAGTTGAGGCACTTGCCTGTGAAACCTACAGATACAGTTTTGATTTCCCAGTACTCATGTAAGCTAGATGCACAAGGTGGCACATGCATCTGGAGTTAAAACACTTTTTTTCCATTGGCTAGAGGCCCTGGCATGTCCATATTCTCCCCCTGTCTCTCAATACACACACACACACACACACACACACACACACACACACACACACATACATATATGATATATATATATATATGTTCCATGGGTTTGGGGTCCCAGAGTGAATAAAAAGGATAAAGTGCATTGAGCACTAGCATTATCTCTCCCCTTTCTCTCTCTCTGCTTCCTGACTGTGAATGCAGTCGATTTGAAACTCTTGCCACCATATTATAGCTGCTCAAGTGATAACGGTAATGGTAATGCTCAGAGAACAATATTCCATGACAAAGTATTGCCCACAATAACTGGTTCCTGCCATTAGAAGCTTTGTAGATTGAACCTCTCACTTCCTATGGAGAGAAACATGTGCTTAGATGTTTTGATTTTTTTTTTATTTGCAATCAGAAAGAGAATGAGAGGAAATGGGCACACCAGGGTCTCTTGTCACCACAATCAAACTGAAGATGCATGCACTTTGTGCATTTGGCTTCACATGGGTACTGAGGAATCAAACCTAGGCCACCCGTCTTTGCAAGCAAATGCCTTTAGCTGCTGAGCTATCTCTCCAGCCTTATTAACTAGTTTTTTGCATATGTATATGTATATAATGTATGTGATGTGGTATATGTAGATGTGTGGTGGTTTGAATGTATGTCCCCCATAGACTCTGCTGTTTTATTAAGCTTATAACTTGGGTCTCCAGGCACCTGATTAGAGGAGGTGTCCATGAGGGTGGACCCAGATTCCAGCCAAAAGGTGTGGAGAGCATTATGCTCTCTGCCAGCATCTCTGTTTGCTACTTTTTGTGTTTGGTGGTAGTTTCTCTCTCCTCTCTCTCTCTCTCTCTCTCGTTCTCTCTCTCTCTCTCTCTCTCTCTCTCTCTTTCTCTCTCCTTGGATCTATGAAAGACAGCCTGCTTTTCCCACCATTCATGGAACTTCCTCTGGATCTGTAAGCTTGAAATAAATCCTTTCCTCCCATAAAATTGTGCTTGGTTTTATATTCATTCCAGCAAGGTGGAAGCTATCTTCTATAACATGTATATGCAGATGCAATGCCTGATGCCTGAATGAAGCCCAGAGGAGAACATCTAGTGTCCCTCCCCCGTCTCTCATCCACATGCTTCCTTGAGTTGGAGTCTTTCACTGATTCGAGAGCTCACCATTATCACAAACTTCACTGATGCTCCTGTCTCTGCTCCTCACAAGATGGGTTACAGACATGTATGGCCATGCCTAGCTGTTTGCATGAGTGCTAGGGAATTGAACTCGGCTGGTCTCAGGCCCTCATGCTTACACAGGAAGTGCTCTTAACCACTGAACCACTCCAGCCCTGTTTTAGACTTTTGATCCCTTCAGTTCTTTATTCCACAGTGTGATGGCTCTGTTGCCAGCGTAAAGCCATGGCTCATCAAAGGGCATCTGCTTCCACGGGAGTCGTCTCTTCTTAAATATATTTTTTCTTTTGTCATTGAGATATTATTTAAACAATTAGTGCGATACTTATTTTTATGTATTGTATAGTGAAAATAATGCATGTCAAAAATTATTTGAAACACTATTAGCATATTTCTATGATATTGCACAACATGAATTCATAGTGTTACAGTCTGAATGCAAAAGTAGGCTCATGTGTTTGAACACTTGGTCCTAGCTGTTTGGAAAGGCTGTGGGACCTTTAGAAGGTGGAGGCTTGCTGGATGAAGTGGGTGCCTAGGAGCAGGACCTGAAGTGTTAGATTCCAGCTCTTTGTCCTGTTGTTTCTTTGCTTCCTGTGTGGTGCTGCAGACTGCCACGCCTGCTTTGCTATGATGGTCTCTGCCCTCTGGAAATAACTGTAAACCGCAATAAACTCTTGCCTTCCTTAAGTTCTTCTGGTTGGGTATTTATTCAAAGAAGTGAGAAAGTAACTGATACAGTTTCTTTCACACAATATTCCCACTAAGATCTTATGTCCTTGCTTATTGAAGAGTTAAGGTCATTAACATTTCTTTGAGATGTGTGAGAATTTAAAAAAAAATATTTTTATGGGCTGGAGAGATGGCTTAGTGGTTATGCATTTGCCTATGAAGTTTAAGGACCCCAGTTCAAGGCTCGATTGCCCAGGACCCACATTAGCCAGATGTACAAGGGCGCACACGCATTGGAGGTGGTTTGCAGTTGTTGGAGGCCCTGGTGCACTCATTCTCTCTCTCTCTCTTTCTCCCTCTGCCTCTTTCTCCCTCTGTCGCTCTCAAATAAATAAATCAAAATAAACAAAAAATTTATTTATTTGTTTACTTATTCATTTATATTTGACAGACAGAGAGAAAGAGAAAGAGGGAGAAAGAGAGAATGATTGTGTCAGGGCCTCTAGTCACTACAATCTCTAGATGCATGTGCCATCTTGTGTATGTGGCTTGCTTGGGTACTGGGGAATCGAACCTGGATCCTTAGGCTTTGCAGGCAAGCATCTTAACCACTACACCATCTCTCCAGCTCTGCATGATAATTTTTTAAAAATCTTTTTCTTAGGTGGTGGTAGCCATGGTAGAAGCTGGTTTTGTGTTTGTCAGGGCTTCTTGCCCTTGGGATTCTGGGTATTAAAACCTTTTGAGATGGTATCTGGGCTTGCTACAGCTTATTGTCTTTCTAAAGTGTACCTTTATTTACTGCTTAAATAATGTCTGCATTTCCTCACAGTCATCTATTCTAAATGTGATCTTCATTGAGATGGATTGCTTTGGCTTTTCATTCCACATGGAGGTGTTGGATTTAACTGGGTTGTAATGCCTGCTATGGCAGTTTTCCAAGAATGGACTCATTAGTGCTTAGTGTCTGCCAGAATGTGCTCTTTGGCAACTTCAGACATTGCAGGTGGGTGTGGACAGGGTCCCAAAGACCAGGGTAGATGGAAGATATGGCGTTCATGTGTGGGGACTGGCATATCTGAGTCCCCAATCTTGAGAATCTCTCTTCTACCAAACTGCTTCTTCCATACACTTGGCCTATGTCTTCTTTCTTAACAATTAGCATTTCATGTGCTAGTTAAGAGTTTGACTTTTGGGAGCTGGGGAGATGATAAAGTGCTTACTGTGCAAACATGAGGACCTGGTGTGGGTCCCCAACACTCAGGTATGTATGAGCAGCACTCAGGAGGCAGAGATGGGCAGATTCCTGGGCCAAGCAGGCTAGCTATTCTAACTGAATTGATGAGATTGGGGTTCAGTGAGAGGCCCTGTCTCAATGTATAAGGTAGACAGAAATAGAAGATGACACTTAATATTACTCTCTGGTCCTCACATGCACACATGTGCATGTGTGCCTGCACATACCTGTGCTCACCCACATATGAACATGAATGCATACTCATACCACACATACTTACACACACATACCACCAATGACTTTGACTCGGGATTGATGTTGTCACTTAATTAGTTATATCCTTAGCAACTCTGGCATTCTATGCCTCAATTTCCTCATCTGTAAACTGGGTATAATAACAGACTATGAGATGCCATGACAATTAAACAATATGACACCCAGCTAGGACACATAAGTGCTTCATAAATGGAATCCACTTTTTTTTTTTTTTTTTTTTTTGAGAGCAACAGACAGAGAGAGAGAGAATGGGCGCACTGGGGCTTCCAGCCACTGCAAACGAACTCCAGATGTGTGCACCCCCTTGTGCATCTGGCTAACGTGGGTCTTGGAGAATCGAGCCTTGAACTGGGGTCCTCAGGCTTCACAGGCAAGCACTTAACCGCTAAGCCATCTCTCCAGCCCCACTTTTGTTTTTATTGCTAATAATTTATTGAATTTAAAGTACTGAAATTACAAATGTGTTTTACCCACCTTTTGCTGTCTAAAATCCCGGGCCAGATTGCCTCCTTCCTGATCATCGCTTAGCTTCATTCTGTCCTCTTCTGTTCCACATTTACTCAATGGGTATTTGTTGAGAATCTGTAGGGTCAGAGGCACCATCTGTTGCAATTACTTTCTCATTGCTGGGACACAGCAGCTGACCAAAAGCAGCTGATGGGAGGAAAGTTTTGTTTTGGCTAACTGTCCTAAGGGGAAGCTTCATGACGGCAGGGGTAAGCATGGCCTGAGCAGAAGCTGGATATCAACTCCTTGCCACAGCAGGTGGAAAATAGCAAGAGAGTGAGCCAAGTTCTGGCAAGGGAGACCTGACTATTACACCCCTACACCTGCTCCCAGAAACAAACACACCTCCCAAAGGTTTCTCCTCCCAAATTACTATCAGCAGGGACCAAGCAATTCAAAACTCATGAGTTTATGACAGACATCTGACTCAAACCACCCTGCCACCTTAATAATAATACTCTATTCCCATTTCTATGTCTAGTATCCAAAAGTGAAACATTTATATGAAGTTGCAGATGCACTAACAGATCTCATCTGTATTCCTAAATGACAGTCAAAATAAAACTTAAAACAAGCAGACAGACAGACACCAGATAGAATTTTGAAACTGTTTTTTAGCTATCAAAGCTTTATCATATAGATTTCTTATGAAAATGAAATAACAGTTGATAAAACAGTTCTTTTCCTCAGATCAACATACCCAGTGGATTTGCAAATTCTGTCATCACACTCTGGATTAAGTATTCAGAAGCAAATGTATATAGTGAGGCCTATGAAGGTTATTAGAGTTAAGTAAAACCTGGGATCAGGACACCATGGAGTGGATATACTGGTGTCTATTTGAATTTAAACATGGTTGGAATTAATAAGCTTGAAATTGGCTAGCTTAGGCTATTAAACAAAACACTTTAATGAAATGAAATAAATTATTTAGGTTCCCAAAGAATAAGAACTTTCACCAATAAAATTAATGTTTGCTTATGAAGGTCTTACATCAATTTTTATAATTGAATCAATGTCTGATAAAAATCAGAAAGCAATTTGGGTAGAAAAATTAATATGAAGGATGATTAAATCATAGAGGATTAACAAAGGGGTAAAAAGAATTCTGAAGGAATATTTGAGCTCTAGGAAAGTATTCAAGGAAGAAAAAATTTGGAAAGAGACCATCACCTCCCCAAGGCTGGACTTTACATCTCACTAGAGAAGACATGGTCATAGCCCTCCTGCAGGGGTGTAAGTGGACAGAGGGCATTCCAAGAGGACTGGGAACACTATCTAGACTGTAAGCAGCCTAAATGGTGGCTTGAATCAGATGTCCTCCGTAAACTCATGTGTTCGGAATGCTTGGCCTCCATGGGTGGGAATTTGGAAAGTTGAGCTTTACTGGCAGAGGTGTGGTGCTGGAGGTCAGCTTAGGGGCTGTAGACAGAAAGCCATATGCACATGGTGCACATGTGTCTAGAGTTCGTTTGCAGTGGCAAGAGGCTTCAGTGTGCTAATTCTCTCTTTCTCTCTCCCTCTCTCTCTCACTCTCTCATTCTCGCTGCTTGCAAATAAAAAATAAATTAAATATTTTTAAAAGAAATAGTGCCAGGCATGGTGGTGCACACCTTTAATCCCAGCACTTGGGAGGCAGAGGTAGGAGGATCACTGTAAATTCAAAGCTACCCTGAGACTCCATAGTGAATTCCAGGTCAGCCTGGGCTAGAGTGAAACCCTACCTTGAAAAACAAAAGCAAAAACAAACAAAACAAGAAAGAGTTTCAAAAGAAGAGTGCTATGTGAGTTGAATAGAGTTCCCCCGAAAGCCATGTCTACTCGGAACTTCAGAATGTGAATTTAGAAATAATCCCAGCACTTGGGAAGCTGAAAGAGGAGGATGGTGAGTTTGAAGCCAACCTGGGCTGCATAACTGGCTAAAAAAAAAAAAAAAAAAAAAAGAAAGAAAACAGGGGTTGGAGAGATGGCTCAGTGGATAACGTGTTTGTTACACACGTATGAGGGTTTGAGTTTGGAGCCCTAGCACTCACATAAACCTAGATGACATAGTGGGTATATGGAGTCCCAGTAAGCCTATGGTAAGATAGGAAGAGAAGGCGGGAGCACTCCTTGGAAACTCACAAGCCAGCTAGACTGGCAAATGCAGCAGGGATCAATGAGAGACCCTGGCCCAAGCGAGGTGGAAGACGGGCACTGACAGTTGTCCCCTGACCTCCATAGGAACGCATAGGCCCGAATCCAATCACGCTTGTCTTCATAGAAAGGTACTCAGAGACACAAAAAGAACATGATGTGGCAATGAAGGCACATACTGGAGATGGGAAGCGACAGGCCAAGCAGTGCTAAGGATTGTGGGGAATCACCCAAGGCTAAGGCCAGGCATAGAACAGGTTCTCCTGCAGAGCCCACAGGACCAAAGAACCTCTGCCAAGCCCTTCATTTTTGAATTCTGGTCTCTGTGGAGAATAATTTTCTGATAACATTCAGACCCTCCCTAACTGGTGGCACTTTGATAGGCACCATAAGCACCTAATAACAGATGTCAAACTCATACCAAATTATTTCAAATGTAATTGGATTACAAAATAGAGTTTTTAGAAAACAAAAATGAGCTAAAATTATTTAATAAGTAGTCTACTTATCAAATAATGTATCATGAGGGTGACAAATCTTTTGTTTGTCAAAAGAGAAAAATAAATTTCTTATTGAAGCAGAAAGATTTGCCCACAAATACTCATTATAATTAACAATGCCAATTAATCACGGATGGTACTGATTATAAAATAAAATTGCTTTGGGGGTGAGAATGTAGGTACCATGAGGACACTAAATAAAACATGTGCAAGAGGAATGAGGGAGTTTTCCAAGTCTTGCTTGATTCAATCAAGAAGTTCAAGGCTGCTGTGTCCCATTTTTTTAAATCATGATATCATCTATATACACGTCCATGGGGACAGACACCACATTGTTTATAAAGCAAAATGACTTGAATGCTAATTTAATTTTGTGTTTCAAATACAATTTCCAACACTCATGCTGGTTCATCTTTCCTGGCTGTGGTGAAACGAAGTTACTTATGCAGAGGCTTGGGGTGCCCAGCCAGAGCAAGTCCTAGGAGTTCTGGTTCACTGAAAACTTTCAACCTTGTAATTTGGTTTGCTATCTTATTTTCTAGAGGAAAAACAAAACCAAACTTTTGTCATGATATGAAAGAGCAGAAATTTGACAAAAACCTTGATGTATAGTCTACATTATATATAATTAATGTGCTTGACTTTTGCAAGTTTTATTATATTCTTGAAAATAGTGTTTTTCCCTTTCTGGAAAACTTGGGGTATATATTTAATATTTTCCTTATTTATTCTTTCTATTTGTGAGAGTTAATTTTATGTGTCAAATGTACTTGGAAAAGCGTTACTTCTATAGTTTGTGGGTATTTTTGAGTTTTTGTGAGGGTCTATATGTGTTCAACTGACATGACTGTAGCCATCTTGAATCACAGTCCCCATATTTTGTTGTTGCGTTCTTAATTACCATTGGGTTTCCAGGCATACGCTATATAGACAGGACCTCTTCTGTGGCATGTGGAGTTCTGTGACTGGTCGTTGGCCCCAGGAATGTGCCTGGCTCTAAAATCAGTTTCATACAAGCCAGATATATTTAGACTTGGGAAAAAGTCACTTTAAAAATTGTGTGTGTGTGTGTGTGTTTATGGGCCTGCCATGGTCTCTTGCCACTGCAAACAAGCACTCTTCTGGCTTTTCTTGAGTGGCTGGGGAATTGAACCTTGTCTAGCAAGCTTTCAAGAAAGCACTTTTAACTGCTAATTCATCTTTCCAGCCCTGAAAAAAGTCACCTTTGTCCTGAATAATATATGTGTCCTTACTTTCTTGGGCGTGTGTGTTCATGTGTGTGAGTGCAGGTGTGTGTGTGTGTGTGTGTGTGTGCTATAGCACAGATGTGGAGTCAGAGGACAGTTGCTGGTGGTGGTCCTTGCCTTCCACTTTGTTTGAGGCAGGGTTTCTTCTTGTTCACCTCTGAATTTACCAGCTGTGGTGGCTTTTGAGCTTCTGGGGGACTCCTTTGTCTCTGTCTCCCTTCTTGTGGTAGATACTCTGGGACCACGGACATTCGAGCTACAGTGTCTGTCTTTGCTGTTGGTTCTGGGGGTCTGAAATCAGGACCTTGTGCTCACAGCAAGAGCTTTGTCCCCTTAATTCTCTACCAGCCCCGCTCCTGCTTCTGACCCAAACTGTGACCATCCACTTGATCTTGATGCTTCCCAAGGCCAAGCTTCTGTCACTGGGTACCCCCAATTATTTGCACTCTGTGGTTGTAGATCTGTCTCCTCTTCCTTTCATCCCATGGCATGTTGAGATTTCTTCTCACCAGCCCTGAGCTGTTCAAGAACAGAGCTTCTGTAGCCATCAGTATCCAACTGGCACACACTGTGAAGGAGACCTGTTCCCACCTGTGCAGGTGGCCACCGTCCACACTCATGGAGCCAAAAGAACAAGAATGGAAAGGAAACACAAGTTCTGTGTGTGTCCCCAAAGCTCCTTCCTTTTAAACTTGAAATCCTGTCAAGCTCAAGGTCAGTTGAGGGACTTTCAGCATTTAGAGAGGAAAGGCTACAAAGTGGCCTAGGGCTTGGACTTCCCACCCCTCCACCCCCACCAGTGACTCCTGTGTGCACCAATGCTCTGGACCCATTGACCTTCAGGGGGTCCCAGGCCTTCAGATGCTGAGCCAGGCATTGTACCCCTGCAGCTGGCTCTGGACTCCCTGAGGTGGCACCTGGCACAACTTTCCTTCTTTCTTTTTTCCCAGGTGGTCAGGGACACAGGCTCCAAAGAACATAGATTCCAGCCTTCCCCACCAGATTAAAGTGGGACCACAGAAGATCCAGTCCCCGGAAGCCCTCCTTGCCCTGTCATCCTCCAGAAACTTAGCTGAGTCGCTGTCCATCTCCTGAATGATTTTAGGTCTTAACTCAGAGTAGAGGAGGCTGTAGGTAGGCTTAAAGGTCATTGAAAGAAGGGCCTCACCTCCTGTTTCTCTGGTAGCATTAGAACGGGAAGAGACACCTTCTTTAGGCCCAGGGAAAAGAAGTACTCTGGCCCTGGGAGCCTGTCGGTCACTCGCATGGTCAAGAGAGCACCCCTCATCTACGGATGTGCTAAAGAGGTAGGAGGAATTGCTATCCCCTTAATGAGACGTAGTACTTAAACGTGCAGACGCCTCGCCCCTGGGGCAGTTGCTCAAAGACCCTCACTGGTAAGCCTGCCCACTTTTCTGAGTTCTAATTCAAAAGGTCTAACTGTTCTTTCCAGCCCCTCTATGTTTTTCTTCTTTGGGTGCACGATGTAATCCTGAACGTGCTTGCCCTGACACTTCGTGTTTTTCCCAGCTTCACTTCTAGACCCCACGACCCCCTTTCTTTTTCTTCTGAGAAGCGATACCTCTCTTGGAAGGCTTTTTCTATATTTGCCTTAATACACATTACTTTACCCGCCTCACCTCCTTATACACATTATTTAATTCTTCTTTGGATTGTGACACTGACTTGAATGTGAGAAAGCCTTAGCCCTCAAGCTTACCATATCTGGACTGAGAGGCCCCGTCACTCTTGGAATTTGGCTGCACTTCCTACCTCTAGCCTCTGCTCACCAACCCCGCTCCCTGCTCCCCATTAGAACTGCTCTGGAGCTCTTGGCCTATGACTGGACCAGGCACTGTGCCTTCAAACCTGCTTTTTGTTTTTCTTTTATACTTGTTGCCCCTTTAGGAAGTATTTTCTTTTGAAAGTCTTATGATGAAATTCACCCTTTGAACAAGTTCCCTATGTGATAAAATATACATAACAGAACTTGCCATCTTAAGCATTTTAAGTGTAAATTTCAGTGGCATGACGTGTTCTGACACTGTCATGCAGCCTCCCCATCATGCAGCCTCACAACTTCTCGTCTTTCCAAACTCTACAGCCACTGTTACTAGTTTCTAGGGTCAAATTCTGGACTCTGGAAATCCCAGTCAAGGCTCAGCCACCCATCCCCATTATGTCAATTAAACAAGTAATTAGTTTGAAAAGCGGGAAAGATTTATTCAATGTAGCCACATAGGGAAGAGAAACCACAAAAAAAGGTCCGATGACATCACAAGTGTGTCATTAGGGTACCAACCTGAGTGTAAATGGAGGGCAAGAGGGAGGCATAACTCATCAATCCTTGTCAAGAGTGGTCCTGCCCATCACTGACCTATCATTGCCTTGGTTCCAGTGTGTCCTGCAAAGAGGTGTTAAATCTCTTCCTGGGAGGGAAGCTCCTCCTCTGGCTGGCACCAGCTTTTCCTTACCCAAAGTGGGATTTCTGGGAAGGCTTTAATTCTTTGGGGTTCATGGTTACAATAGTTTGTTAGCCCAGGTGTCTCTTTTGAATACATACTTGCAAGCTGCCATTATTTATAACTTATCTTCCCTCAACAGAGTTAATCAATTTTTCTTTAATCTCCTTTTTGTCCTGCTCCCAAGGAAAGATGGCCTTAAGGATCTTAAGGAAGCATTTCTTTATCTCTAGGGGTGGTCTCTCAAGTGACCTTCATGTCCCACTCAGAGCTTGGCTGTCCTGAGATTGGAGGGCACCCATGGCCGTGCTAATGTTCATCAGAGCTCCTAAGTGAGTTTTTAGCAAAGGCCCATTTTGTTCCACCACGTCTATCCCTGGAAATGGGGCATTTTTGGTTGCCACATATGAGGGAAGTTGGTGCAAGGCAGCCTGAATCCAGCAAAGTCCCAAGCTGCACAGGGCAATCCACTCTTCATGACAAAAAATTATGTACAAATGTTGCTAGCAATGTTGTTGAGCTCTAAGCAAGCTGAGTACAACTGGAATGAAAGTACCTTTGCTTGATACTTCAATGTTTCCCCATTAGTTAAATTTTTTTGTTTGGGTAACTAGTGAGAGAACAAATCTGTCATTTTTTTCTATTTGCTTTGAAGGTTTTAGTTTACAATTGGGTCTTATAACTTTCTTAATTTTTTTGTTTGTTTTATTTTATTTATTTATTTGAGAGCAACAGAGAGAGAAAGAGGCAGATAGAGATAGAGAGAGCGAGAATGGGCGCGCCAGGGCCTCCAGCCACTGCAAACGAACTGCAGACGCGTGCACCCCCTTGTGCATCTGGCTAACGTGGGTCCTGGGGAATTGAGCCTCGAACCAGGGTCCTTAGGCTTCACAGGCAAGCGCTTAACTGCTAAGCCATCTCTCCAGCCCTTTTATAACTTTCTCTAACATCTTTACATTTTCATTCTTTTTTTTTTAATTTAATTTATTAGTTTTCTTTTCAGTAAATACAGGCAGTTTGGTACCATTATTTAGGCTCATCTGTGATCTACCCCCTCCCATTAGACCCTCCTTATTATTGAAAATGGGTCGTGCATTGTGGAGTTAGCCCCCAGTTATTAGTATGATAAATGTCTCTGAAAATCATGACCCAACATGTAACTCTGACATTCTTTCCGCCCCCTCTTCCGCAAGATTTCCCTGAGCCATGTTGGGTTCATTTTTGGTCTGCTTCAGTGCTGAGGTGTTGGGGCCCTCTGAGGCTCTGGCTCTCTGATTTGGTAGGAGTTGATTTTTCTCTGCATTGATCTCCTTCCCCTTTGTGCTAGTATCCAGTTCACAGGAAAACATCACCCTTGCTTATTTCGCCAGTTGTCCTTAGTTTCAGTTGGGCCCCTTCTGAGGTATGTTGGGGCAGCTCTCTTCTTAGGATTTTCATTCTTGCAATTTTTTTTGCAGCCAACTTTCGTCACTGCATAACAAATGGGGATCACTAGCATTGTCACTGAAGTGATACAAAACAGCGTGTTGGCAATGTCTAGGAATAGGACCTGGGCACTGATGCACTTATTTCGCACTGTCTTCTATGGGACTTTCTGGAAAACATGGGGAAAAATCAACCTTGGATTTTAATATTTTTCCATTGTTAGTGATATTTGGATCATTGCCTATTTCCACTTCTTGGTTGCATGACTACTAAACACATTATAAAAAGTTTTGAAAGCTAAAACAAAACAAAAACCCCAACTAAAATTTAGGCTTTAAAATGCCATGAGACAGATGCAAAGATTCAAGTATATGCCCCAATGCCCAGCTTCTATTCACCAGAAGACTAGTAATTGGAAGTAAGAAGGGTCATAAGCTTGAAGCAAAAAGACTCACTGAGCCCTGAACTGTAGAGAGAGGCAGTATTCCCCAACTGCAAGCCAGAGACAGACCTTTCAGTCCTAGTCAGAGACGAGTTTGTTCTTGTCACATTTGACCACACTCCTCAGAAAGACAGTGGAAAATGTGTTCAACCTGCCAACTGGGAATCCTGTGCATGGAGAGGTTTTCTGTGCTGACAAGGGTGAGTCATACTTTCATCACAATGGGAGGAAAGTGACTAGTGCTCAGCATCCTATCCATTTTCATGTGAGGAAGAGGGAATGCAATAGGGAGAGATGCAGGACTTGGGGGTTCAGGAGTGGTCCCCCAATAGATGGCTCTGTCCTACCTTTTTTTTTTTTTGTTCATTTTTTATTTATTTATTTGAGAGCAACAGACACAGAGAGAAAGACAGATAGAGGGAGAGAGAGAGAATGGGCGCGCCAGGGCTTCCAGCCTCTGCAAACGAACTCCAGACGCGTGCGCCCCCTTGTGCATCTGGCTAACGTGGGACCTGGGGAACCGAGCCTCGAACCAGGGACCTTAGGCTTCACAGGCAAGCGCTTAACCGCTAAGCCATCTCTCCAGCCCCTGTCCTACCTTTAACAAAGAATTGACAAAGACAGACTCAAGAAGGATAAATTATGAATATTAAGTTTTTTAGGGAGAAATCACAAATTGCGGGGTTTAGGAAACATGATCTCATACGGAAACACTGCATAGCTTGTGTTTCACTTAAGTCAACAGGAAGTTTGGCAGGGGACTGGAGTAGAGTTGCAAGCATGGGGACTTAAGGGAAACTGAGGCTTTCAAAGCAAGATTAGAGTAAAGCCGCTAGAACATGGAAAGTAGAATCTAGGATCTTGGGTAGGAAAACTTAGGAGGAAACACATGGTCGAGTCAGAAACCAGGGAAAAGGCATGCATGTAATCAAAGAAAGAAGTTACCCGCAGGCTATAAAGCAGGGACAAACAGGAAAGCCATCCAAACCAAGCAGCAGTTTTCTGCTCTTCCCACCACCTGGCCTGGCTGGGTGAGGGTGGGAGCCGGAATCATGTGTGTCTTTGTGGCCCTAGCAAAGAGAGCGGAGCAGAGAATTGAACTGAGCTGAGCACAACAGAACAGGGAAGAATTGCGGAGTTAGGACAGGAGGAAGACAGGAGCCATCATAGGCAAGGGGAAGGCATGATTGGCTGGTGAATTTAGAGGGCAGGTCCCTGGACCAGCCCATCTAGGTAGTCTGTCTAGGTAGCATGCTAGAGGGTTGCAAGGGGATGTAGGTCAGTTTTGATCAGACACGAGTTCCATTTCTGGGGTGGCATCTCATGGTTCTTTCTCTTTGAGCCTCAATCCATAACTGAGATTGCCTTAAAGAAAGCTTTCTTTCTCCTGTGCCCTTTCAGGAGCACCGGGACGGGTTTATCTAGAACCACAGACAGTTAAGTTCACATCGTTTCCTCAACATGCCTATTCCTAACTTTGTCCCAAATACAGTTGTTATCCAGCATCTCTGGTGACTGTTCTAGAATCAGAGCTCCTGGTTTGAGAAGCCACTTGTTCCAAGCTAGGGCAGCCTGAATGGCTAAAACAAAGCATCCGGAACAAGAGTCAGAATGAACTTGGTGTGGCAGGGAGATAATCTCCTAATTCCTGCCTTTCATCTTATTTTCTCCCACTGATTATGATATGTGAATTTTTTTGGGTGTCTTTGAGATCAACAGAGCCTTTTTTGGCTCTTGGAAGGACAATAACTCAGGGTGCCAGACTGTCATGGTCACAAAAATCTTCCACTGAGTCAGAGGCCTCGGGGGTCCTTGTCTTTACGAACTTTCATGTATGTAACACACAAAACAGAGAGTAAAGTTTAGAGAGATTTTGTTATATGGAAGGCTTAGAGTTTAGGATAAGGATAAGGAGAGCTTAGAACTAAAGAAAAGGAAAGAAATGCAGTGCTCCTGAGAGTAGGAAAAGACCAGGCTTCCTGGAAAATGGAGTACTCCACCTAAAGACCCACGCTGGGCTCTTTTAAGGGAGCACAGTAGATGGGGGACTAGACTTGTTCAGTCCTGACACCAGGTGTCTGGGGTCAGATTTTCTGGGAAAGAGCAATCTTTCCAGGAATCTTACTCTTCCAAAAAGGATGTAACCTTTTCCACAGGGGTGGTTATCTTGGGGAAAGAGAGAACTGTCTAGGGGAAGAGACATAAAGCCAGATCCTTTGGACATCTCTGACATCTAGAAAGTGGAGCTAGTTTCTCCTGCTATAGGCTCAAAGACATTCTTCGCTTCTAGTTTCTGGAGGTGAGGGGAGCCCTTTGCCCTTAAACTGCCTCAATTACACAGGCAAAGAGATCCCCAGGCACTCACTCTCCATCCTGCGTGCTATCTTTGGACACTAGTTTATTCTTAACATTGCTCAGGACCCCAGAGGACGAATTTCCTTAGTTAAGTTTTAGTGTAGAGATAATAAGCAGTAGACCTTCATGCGGCCCAATGCCTTCCTTTTGAGTTCAGTATTATCCAACACTGAAATGTGGTTAATTAGTAAAGTGTTCACTGAATTATTTTTCAAAAATTAATAAGCACAGTTAATTTGCTGGCATTTTGTAAAGACAGCACACACATAGATACAGATACATACATATTCCAGAATTTGCAAGATTTTTTGCGACTATAATTTATAAATATATGTGTGTGCCTGTGCATATGCATATATAAATGTGTCTATGTGAGAGTGCACATGTGTGCAGATGAATATACATGTGTGCATATGTGAATATGGAGGTCACAGGAAGGCACCATCCACCACTTTTGAGACAGTGTCTCCATTGACCAGGAACTTCACAAGTAGTCTAGACTGGCTGGCAATCCTATTCCTCAGGGATCCTTTTTGTCTCCACCTCTTCAGGCCTGGGATCACAAGTACATAAGAAGTCTGGCTTTTTCATGTGGATTTTTTGGGGGGTGGTCATATTCGGCTCTCATGCTTACAAGGTAAGTACTTTACAAACCGAGCTATCTCTCAAGTCCCCAGAATTTACAGTTTCATTGGAGAGATACTAATGCAGACAATTAGTGCAATGCTAAATGTTCACTGTGCAACAGTTATTAATTGAACTATCCAAAGCGTAATGTGTTAAAATGGAATACTTTAGACTATCCTACGAATGTTCCTTAACTCAGACACAGCCCAAGGTAAACTTACACATCCATCCCACGTGTCCAGGGAGACCTATCAGGAACATTCGTTATTGCCTCCATCTCTTCTCCAAGCTGCCCACATTCTTGTTGTAACTCCAGAACAGTAGCACAGTGGACACAGATTTATTTAGCTCGTGTGTGTGTGTGTGTGTGTGTGTGTGTGTGTGTGTGTGTCTTCCCCAGGAGAGTTGTCAAATTTAGGAAATAAAAATTCAAGACTCTCAGTGTGATGGTTAACGTCATTTGTCAGCTTGACTGCATCAGGGACCAACTAAGAGACAAGCATCTGGGCCAGTCTGTGAGGGTATCTATTAGCAAGATTAACTGAAGGAAGAAGACTTTCCCCAAGTGGGCAGCCCTTCTGGTGGTGACCTAGACATAAAAAGGTTCATGGAAGAAGCAGTGCTTTTGCCCATCCACCTTCACTCCTTGCTGGTGAGTGTGAGTCTACCCTGTTGCTGCCATCCTTTGCTGGCATCAGACTCCAGCGTGGTCAGCCTTCCAACATGGACTGAGGGCTGGCAGCTCTCCAGGAATCCTCCAGCCTCCAGCATCAGACTGGGACAGCATCCAGCTTCACGGACTCAGCATTGCCGGGTTCTCAGACTCTCCAGCCTTCAGACAGCCACTGATGGACTGGCCAGCCTATAGCATGTAAGACAAGCTAATAAACCCTTTTCAAAATGTGCCCTCATCCACTCAGTTCTATTCCTCTACACAATTTGAATGTACTCAGGTAAATTTAAATTTCAGGCAAACGACAAATAATTTTTGTAGTTGAACTATATCTCAAATGTTGCAGTGTGTTCTATTTGTTTTCACTCTGGCAATCTTACTGTCCAAAGACTGCTCCTTCAACCCCTCCTTCCTGAGCCTGCTCTGCAACCAGGCAGACTCACATCTGACCTCCTGGGTGAAACCTCTGACCCCAGCTAGCATATCATCTTTGTGGAATTTCAAGAGAGACAAGATGGAGAGGGTATGGATCCCAAGGACGACGTGGGATGAGGTTCCCATCACTCTCTTCACACAACAGAGATTTGCTTTAAGAGTTATCTTTGTATTTGACAACCAGCTTTCCGCCCCAGGGTTTTGGGCGCCGCCTGGTGGCTGAAGTCATGTATGGCAACCCAGTAGGTTTTCAGATGGATTGACATCAAAATTAGTTTAAACCATAGGATCTGCTCACAAATAGGCAAACCAAATAAGGGAATGGAGAAACAGACAGAAAGGATCAAGGAAGGAGCGGATGCATGAGAACCCAGTTAAAAACCATATTCAGAAGAGATGGTTTCATCAGATTTCCCTGCAAAAGTCTGTCTTTCCTTAGTAGCTGTGCACATAACTTCAGAAATAGTGTATCCTGACTAGAAGAAAATTCTGAGATGTCCCAAATTAGGGTCAGAGGATGAGAAGTGAGGGAGTAGAGATAAGGTAAATTAGACAGATAACAGCTCAGCACAAACCAATAAAAGAATGTTTCTAGGAGAGGAAATGACTCAGTCAGCCAAGTGCTTGCCATATTAGCATGAGGTTCTCTTGTAACCTACAGTGCCAGGCAAGGTGAAAATTGTATCTAATCCCAGGATTTGGGAGGCAGATGATCCCTGGGGCTTGCTGGCTAGCTTGTCTCATCACATCTGTGAGCTCTGAGTTCAGTGAGAAGCCCTGTCTCAAAAAAGAAAAAAAAAAAAAAGATGAAGATTAATAAGAAAAGCACCTGACATGTATACATGAACCCTCATGCATATATGTGCATGCATACATACACACACCTACATGCATACATGTACCCACATACATTCACATACACACATACATACACATATACATATGCACCCACATACATACACATATACACAAGTGCCCACATGCATACATATATCCACATACATACATATACATGCACCCACATACATACATGCACTCATATGCATACACATATGCACACACACTACACACACATACATATTCACAAAACTTTCACATTTCTGAGTACATGTTCAAACCACGACTTAAATCACACAATGGTTGACCACCAGGTGCCACCATGTCCTGTTTATGCCACTAGACTCAGTGGGAGCAAGTACTTCTCTTATGGACTGTCCCCCATTCTGACATTCTACCCACCCTATGTTATCTTGCCACTCTCATCTACACTACAGGTTCAGTATGAACAACTTATGCTTTTCTTCCTCATTTTTTACAAATTATTTTTACTTATTTATTTGAGAGTGACAGACAGAGAGAGAAAGAGGCAGACAGAGAGAAAGAATGGGCACGCCAGGGCCTCCAGCCACTGCAAATGAGCTCCAGATGTGTGCGCCCCCTTGTGCATCTGGCTAACGTGGGTCCTGGGGAATTGAGCCTCAAACCGGGGTCTTCAGGCTTCACAGGCAAGCACTTAACCACTAAGCCATCTGTCCAGCCCTCATTTTGTTTTTTATGGAAATGTTCTTGGCTCTTAGATCCCACAGACATCTTTCAGACACTACCTGGCTTTGCTTCTGGTAGTTCAGGAACTTGTCCCAGGACTTGGTCATTTTTCTGGCTGGTGTCTGTCAGGGCTCGGAAAACCCTTTGATTTCAGAGATCTCCACCTCTCCAATTTTGGCTTGAAAGTCTTCAAACAAAGGCATTGCATTTGTCTCTGCTGGGGCTTGGAAAACCCATGCTGATCTTACAAGTTACCTCCAAGTCGGGTCCTGCCAGCCTTCCTTCACACCCAGTGCAGTGGGGAGAGCTCACTCTGGAATCCCTGCTTCTGGGCCCAGACTGTGTATTCATTGCCTTTCTTGTCACTGTGACAAAACGCCTGACAGAAATAACTTGAAGGATGAAGGATTTTTTTTTTTAGCTTAGATTTCAGAGGGTTCAGTTTACACTTCCTTGGCCCTGTGTGCTTGGGTAACATTATAGTGGTGGGAACATGTGGCAGAGGAAGTTGTTCACCTGATGGTGGACAAAAAACAGTGTCAGAAAGAGAGAGACCAGAGACAAAATGCCTCCAAGGATCTGCCTCCGATGACCTACTTTCTCCAGCTAGCTCCCACCGCCTAAAATATCTAGAATCTCCCAAAATAGTGCCACCAGCTGACAATCAAACCTCACATATATGAACCGTTTTAGGGATACTTCAAATCCACACCATAGCAGACCCACAAAAGGGAAGTCAATTGCCTTCCATTGCTGTCGCAATATTTCCTTATGTAGCTCAGAAAAGGAGAGTGAGGAATGTAGTCCCCCCAGGATGGATTTTATTATGACATGTTGTTAAGAGGCTAGGTTAGCTGCAAGTAGGCCGGATGGCCCTTGGGGGAGGGATATTACATCACACCCTTGCCACACCTATCGTCTCAGCTCACCCTGCCTGCTTCAGTCACACTCAACTCGCACAAGCAAATCGCTCTCAAACGTGCCCCCTGCCCAGGTGTGGGTGGATTCCACCCTGAGCCCAGGCCAATTGGCTGGAATACCTGGTGCAGGTGTACCCACCTCTTCCTGGGCACAGAATCTAAAATGTATCTGTTTGGGCCCATGGGGAATGAGTGCTGTTTCCGCTCTCTGGCCCTTGAGCTGCCCACGACAAGCCTAGGTCTTTGTGCCCATAACCTCATTTCTCTAACCCTGGCAGCAGGGTGGGCCGCTTTTATCACTATTTTTACTTTCTTAATCTCTTTGGAAGCTCACGCTTTTCAAAGACCCCTTCTCACATTTTTTTTTTTAAATCCAAGGTTCATGTTCAATTACATAGGCTCCCAGACCATATGGCATATTTCCCCTCTCCCCACTTTATCTTCCTTTCCTCAGCCCTTTCCCTCCCTCACAACCCTGTGATATCTGAAGAAAATATGGTGACTTAAGAATCATTCATTTCAGTCTGGATTGCCAATTCTTTGGTTAACTAACAGACATGAGCGTAGGAATTAGGGTTCCAGGAAGCACTCTGTTCCCCCTAATTTGTCTGTATCAATATCATTCATTGGGATTATTCAAAAAGAATTGTTTTGCAAGTTATTCTGTGGCTTGCTCTATTCATTTTCCTAATAAACTTTTACAATCCTTTGAGGTTTTCTAGATCCCCCATTCTCCCTTCCCAGTATAGAAAGGGAGGATATAGCCTCCTGAATTGTGTTGGGGCAAGAAGTAATTCTATTACGTGACACTCTGCATATCATAATTGTGTCATTGTAGCAGAAAGCTTCAGGTTCACTGAGATGAACTTTCAGACCACACACAGTTATGGAGGAAGGAATATTTATTGAAACTTACAGATCCAGGGGAAGTTCCATAAATGGCAGAAGAAGCTGGCCTGCCTTCACAGGACCAAGCAGAGAGAGAGAAGTACAAGCCAAAAGCCACACAGCACAGCACACTTCAGGAACTCCAGCTAGGCACACTTTGCATATCTTTAGATTGAAACTGAAACCCACCACCACACCTAAGAGCCACCCAGTGACATGGCCTCCAGCCAGGTGGCTGCAGATGCAAACTACAAACAAATAAACAACAGAATATATTCCGGGGCCATCTATTCTATTCAAACCAGCATAGTCCTTTTTTTTTTTTTTTTTTTGAGGCAAGTTCTCTGTAACTGGAACTACTCACTCTGTAGCCCAGGCTGGTCTTAAACTCACAGCAATCTTCCTACCTCAGCCTCTGAGTGCAAGGATGATAGGTATGAGCCACTATGCCTGGCTTGTGAGTCTCTTCTGTTTAATCCATTGTCAGTTCATCCTACGAAACCCCCAGGAGGCAAAGGGGAATGCTCCCTTTGCCTCTATATCTGACACATGCTCACTGAATGATTGGTACAGGATCCTCTTATCCATAGCTGATACATTTGAAGGCCCCTCCCCCTTGAATGCCTACAACCATGCACAGTGCTGAACTCCATACCCGAGATAGCTACTGCATTTGTTTCTTTCTTGTTGCTGTGATCAAACACCTGACAAGAAACACCTGAGGAAGGAAAGGACTTCGTTTCTGCTTCCAGTTCAAGTGAGTATGGTCTATCATGGCAGGGAAGTCAAGCAGCAGGAACAGGAATTTGGCTGGTCACCTTGCAGCCATAGTTGAGAGAACAAACAGAAAGTGAGACCAAGCTAAAAATCCTCAAGGCCCAGCCACTGAGACCCACCACCTCCAGCATGGTTTCACAGTTTTCCCAAACAGTGCTACCAGCTAGGAACCAAGTGTTTAAACACATGGGGGACATCCCACAACAAAACTACAATGGTTAACAAGCAACCAAAGAAAGAAGTGATGAAGTGAATCAGTGGGTGGACTGGGTTGTGGAGAGCTGCAATGTGCCGCGCCCTAAAGATGGCGTTGGCTTCCGCCTTCCGCTAGCCTGATAGCGAGCGCTCTCTGGGATAAACAAGTCCTTATTTGGCTGAGGCTGCTTAACTAATTCTGCTTCCTTAATCGTGGACCTATCTGCATGGGCCACGTGGCTCACTAGGGTTGGCTAGCGCAGGACTACTTAGCTTGTGGGTCGGCTCTCCCCGGGGTCAGAAGATTGTTCGAGGTTTCTGAATAAACTGCTTAAAGAAGAGCTCTCGGGTCGCGTCATTCTTGCTGGTTGAGGTGGTCGCGACACTGGGTAAAGGATGATTCGTGTTTTGGTGAGATGGAGCAGGATGTAGGGAGATACCATCACCCTATTAAGAATAGCATGTCAGGGGCTAGGGAGATGGCTCAGTGAAGACATTTGGTGGTAAGCCTGTCTACCTGAGTTTGATCATGTTTAGCACCCACGTAAAGCTGGACAGAAAGTAATGCATATATCCCTGATCCCATCCACCTATGGTGATGGAGGGCAGAGTCAGGAGGATCCAGAGTTTGCAGGCCAGCTGCTCTGGCCCATGTAATGGCCAGATAAGAGACCCTGTTGTGGAAGCGACTGCTGCTGTTTGGCTTACTGGGCATGTTATGCCCATCAAATTGCCTCCTACATATTTATGTTTAGTTCACAGAGGAGTGCTGCTATCACTTTTGATCAGAGAAGCTTCTTTTCACAGAGGTTGGTGAGTCCTGGAGAAACTCAAAACTCATCAAATTTCTGAGAAGTAACGGTCAAATGCTCAGCTTTAAATGAGGTACACCTCACACACCTACCAAGTCTCAGGGAACATTGTAGAAGAGAGGGCAAAAGGAATGTAAGAGCTGGAGGATGGGGAGGTGTGCTTTGGAATGGAATATTCTAGACACAAGGTGGCCCTTGCATTCATGACCTCACAGCACTTGCTATTACCCGCACAATATTGGGTTCATATATGTGTCTTTATGGATGATGAGGGAAGGCAAAAGGAAAAAGAATAGAAGAGGGACTAGATTGAGGGAAGAAGGAGCATGAGGGGGAGGGGACAAGAGAAAGCAATGGGAGATGTTATGATCAAAACACGTTAAGTACATATTTAAAACTTGTCAATAAAGAAGTAAAAAGAGCACTGGAGAGATGGTTCAGCAGATAAGGTGCTTGCCTACAAAGCATAATGACCCAAGTTCGATTCCCCAGTATCCACACAAAGCCAGATGCACAAAATGCCACATGCATCTGGAGTTTGTTTGTAGTGGCTAGAGGCCCTGGCATACCCATTCTCTCTATCCATCTCTCTTCTATCTCTTTCTTCTTGCAAAGAAGTAAAAATATTTTTTAAAAAAGACCCTGTCACAAAGAAGATGAAAGCTGAGGACAGACACCTGAGGCTGTCTGTAATCTACACAAGCATGCCATGACATATGTGTGCTCATACACACACATACATACACACACACACATGTGTGTATGCACACACACATACACCCAAAAATTAAAAAATAGAAAAACAAAATGAATGGTGTGTTTTCTGGGCCTGGTAGTACAGGCTTATGATCCCTGCTATGTGAGAGAGTAAGTGAGGGAGATTATAAATTCAAGACCTGCCTAAGCTACAGAATAAATTCAAGGCAAATTGGGGTGAGTTAATAAGATGCTTAAAATAAAAAAAAAAATCAATAACAGGGTTAAGGATATAGCTCAGTAGTAGAGCACTTGCCTAGCACATACAAGGCTCTGGGATCAATCTCTAGTGCTACAAAAATGGTATATAATTTAAAACATATGGATTTTTTATTTGCATAATGTTCCATTTAATATTCTTGGTTGACTCTGAGTAACTGAAACTATGAAGTTTGTAGAAATTGCTTTTGCTGAAAAGAATGAACTTGTCACTTGGGCCTATGAGGTAGCTAAAGCAGGACAAGATCCTGGTATCTCTTCCTTCATTTTAATTCTGCCTCTATTTTGGGCTCACCTGTGCACATGATCTCCCAAGGAGTATCTGTCCCAAACCTTGTCTCATTCACCTTCAAGGCTGAGTCACAAAGAGAAGAGGGCTGGGGCATCTTACTGTCAGCATCCACAGTGCCTATTCCAGCCTCAAAACAGGCACTTGGATGTCTCTAGACATTGTCTTAAGTCCAAAGTCATGTTGGAATTCAGGAATAACAAAGCCTGACAGACAGATCGCCTCACGAAGAGAACACCCCTGGGCAGAAGCAGTTATTTCTCTTGGTTCTTACCTTAAGCAATGGGACTTCTCTGGGGCCACCACGCACAATCAGAAATAGGACAAGGCCAAAGACAAGGACCACCATCTGCTTGACTACCGAATCTTGCTCACCTCCACCCCTGCCCCCTGGTCTTCCACCAGCGACACTTCAAGCTCATGCTGGTTTCTTGAAGACATGCTGAGTTGCTTAACTTTTTCCTTCCCCAAAGGGCCATTTTGAGTAAAATCTCCCACCATTTAGCCATCTCTTTTTTTTTTCTGTTTTCTTTGGAGTGACTAGGTGTGACATGCTGGGACTCACACAGGTGGGCTTCTGGCCTGGGACTCTGGTTTTAAAATTACAGAAAGTAAAACAAGATATGGGGCAGGGAGGTAAAATATTTTTATCTTAAAGAATGACCAAGAAAGACAGAGAGAAAGAGACAGAGAGAGAATTGGCTCACCAAGGCCTTAGTCACTGCAACTGAACTCCAGATGCTTTCGCCACCCACTGGACATGTGTGACCTTGTGCTTGCCTCACCTTTGTGCATCTGGTATATGTGGAATCTAGAGAGTTGAACATGGTCCTTAGGCTTTGCAGGCAAGCACCTTAGCTGCTAAGCCATCTCTCCAGGCCAACACCAGTATTTCTTCCCTAATAAATATAAATAGCACTACTTGCTTCATGAATTCTATTTAAAGCTACTGTCTTACATTTGAACTTCTTTATTAGCCTATATCTATTCCCATATCATTATAATTATAAGATTTTTAAACCAAACAGAAAAATGGTGGGGATAAATGACTGGATATTGGTTTAGATTGGTTACTTCTAACTTTTGTACATGTTGCAACTGTCATTTTTTCATCTTTCAGTAGTCTTTTGTCATTTATGTATAAACTGTTATTAGATTTTCTTGCTTAGATCATATCATTTCAGTTCAGAGAAAAGACTTTTGTGCCTATAATGAAATATGTGAAAATTCTGTACTCTTTTTTATATTTTTTTTGGGCTTGTGACATTTTCACTGTGTCGGGCACTGGGAGACGTCATGAAGACTCCATTGAAATGCTCCCTTTTCCATGATCATCATCTTCTGACTTTTTAGAAAGACTGGTTTAGTGCTGTCTTAACATTTGTATATTCCATCAAAACTGAACAATGAAAGTGGTGATGTGCTTTTGCTTCGCACACAAATAGTTTTATCTTGTTGTCCTCTGACTCATGGTTTTGGTCTCGCTTCTGATGCTATGAAATGGATCATAGCATACACTTTCTTCATTGCATATGTGTGATGACTGGATGAAATGTACTCTACACCCTCTGTGCCCTGGAGCATTTCAGATCAGTCACAGCCTGAAGAGAGTGGTCACAACAGTAGCTTGGACTTGTTTTCGTACTAGAAGGGGAGATGAGGCACTGGTTAGGATTATGATGGTTAGTTTAGCCACTCATGCTCGTGTGCATGGACCTGGTGGAGAAGTTCAGACTTAGAGGAAATAGTAGAGATTGGTCTTTCATGGTATTCAGTTTCCATTTGTCACATCCAAAAACTGCTCAGACACCTCTGTATGAGTCTTTAGGAGCTAATGAAGAAGTTCTCCAACTTAGCATGGTTCTTGTCTGCCAACTGAAGCGAATTCATTTTTATTTTTCATTGATCATACTAATCCAAAGTCTGTTAGGTAAATAGCCTGGGACCTTCATACCACTGTATCATTGGCAATAACACAAAACTTATTTTCTTATGTCTGCTTGAACCTTAAGCAAATCCAATGACCTAGAAATTTTATCTTCTCTATCCTCCCCCTCCCAGCCGTATGAAACTTCTTCACCCTCTTCTCTGCTACTTGGCCATGTTGTACCATTTACAACACTGCTCCTAGCCAGCTCACCACATTAGCACTGTTCCTGAGTGACTATAAATTCCTTGTAGCAGGATGCATGTATTATTTCTTATTTCTATTCTCCCAGTAACTGGCATAGAGCAGCTTAATACCTCATGGGTAACCAGCAGGATTTACGCAGGTGAAGACAGCTTAGAAAGGCATGGAGGTGGTGAAAGCCATTTGTAAGCACAGCTTTGCAAACATCACTGAAAGCAAAGAAAAGGGAGTGTAATGAACGGGTCCACATGGTATGACAGCTTGCACCAAAAGAAGATGCATTTATAATTTTAACATATACTCTATGATCGTACAGCTAAGCCCATTTGCAATTTAGTAAGCCACTTTGCTATTTGAATCCTCAAAGATTTCCTTCAAATTTCAAACTTGTTTGTAGAACTTTAAAATTTCCTTGATTGGAATGAAGTTATTTTGCCTTCATACATGGCAAACTGGAACAGTTATGAAAGGACAGCTTCCCAGTCTAAACTTTTGTTGTTGTTGTTGTTGTTGTTTTGTGTGTGTGTGTGTGTGTTTGAGATAGAGTCTTATCACATTGTGTAGGCTTTACTCAGTATCCAAAGTACAGGCATTACAGGTGTGTGCCACCATTCCTAGCAATATAGGCTGGGAAATGGCTCAGCAGGTAAGAGTGCTTACTGCACAAGCATGAGAACCTGAGTTTGGTCCCTAACACCTTTGTGCAAAAGCCAGGTATTGCTGTGCATGCCCAGTTCTGAGGAGGGGGTGAAGATAGAAGGATCACTGGGACTCATGGAGAACTCTGAGCTCAGTGAGAGTCCATCTCAGGGAAATAAGGCAGAGAAGAGCAATAGAGGAGTGATAATGGAGTCCATCTTTTTCTGATCTCCACATGTGTGTAAATAGGGCATATGCATCTGCACACTCGTGTGCATACACCATACACATACACAGAAAAGTGGGGGGAGAGGGAGAGAGAGAGAGAGGCAAAAATATGCCTTGTCTATATAAAATAAACATGCATTTTGAGAATAGTTATGCTGACTCCTATGAAATAAATTTTTGAAAAACTAAGTTAGCAAAAAGCCCATAAATGCTTTCTAAAGTGTGTTCATTGATTTGAGAGTTTCAGATGAATAAACTTAGTGATTAGATCAAGAGAATTTATAGGAAAATATTAACAGACCTTATCTATAAAATATTAAAAAGTAATTTTTGGTACTATCTCCTCATTTTCTCAAACTTTCAAGTTCCAAAAGAGTTTACTGAAGTCCATCCCATGTGGGTACTAAAGCTGAGATTTCACCAATTGGTCAGTTTAAACATTGCTTCTTTCTCTTCGGATGAAAACTCAGGAGCAATATTTTAATTTGCCAGCAGAATAAGTTATTTTCATTCTGTTATCAGGAGGTCTGATAGATGAAATATTAACTTGAGTGAGGGAAAAAGTTGTTGAAATTAAAGCTCACAAATGTGTCCTCCATGGGCTATGTGGATAGCTCAGTGGTAAAGTACTTACGTACTTGAAGTTGGATCCCCGTAACCTATGTAAAAGCTGGATATTGAAGTGGGTGTCTATAGGTGGGGACAGGTGAATGTCTCAGAATCCCACAGGCTTGCTAGTCTGGTGAACACAATGGTGAACAAGAAGAATGAAAGACTCCTGCCTCAAACAAGGTGGAAGATGAGGACTGGCACTGTAGCTGTCCTCTGACCTCCACACATACTATGGAGTATACATGTTCCCCCACAAACACCAGAAGAGAAAGAAAAAGAAAAGAAGGAAAGAAAAAAGGAAGGAACAAATGAAGGAAGGAAGGAAGGTCAAATGCATAACTAAGAAGATGGAGGTTGTCCTGCCATGTGGCAGATCTGGGCCACCTAGGTCAGAGAAGGAGTGAGAGCAGGACCTGGAACAATAACAGAGAAAATAACCAATGTAATTGAAATGCCAGTGGTCATCATATTCTGTGGTTACATTTGAAAATCATACCATCCAGTTAGGGAAAAGTAGGGACAAGTTAATACATATCTCTTCCTATACAGATTTCTCTCTCTAGCTGATGACTGCTCTGGTGATTTGATTCAGGTGTCCCCCATAAATTTAGGTGTTCTGAATGCTAGGTTCCTAGTTGACAGAGATTTGGGAATTAACACCTTCTAGAGGCAGTGTATTGTTGGGGGAGGGCTTATGGGTGTTATAGCCAGTGTCCCCTTGCCAGTGTTTGGAATACTCTCCTGTTGCTATTGTCCACCTGATGTTGGCCAGGAGGTGATGTCCACCCTCTGATCATGCCATTGTTTTTTCCTGCCATCATGGAGCTTCTCCCCAAGTCTGTAAGCCAAAATAAACCTTTTCCCCTAAGTTTCTCTTGTTTGGGTGTTTTTTACCAGCAATGAAAACCTTACTGCAACAGTAAAGTTGGTACCAAGAGTGGGGTCATTGCTGCTAGACACCTGACTGTAGGACTTTTGGCCTTTTGGAGTTTATTATTTATTTGTTTATTTATTTATTGTCAATTTTTACTAACATCTTCCATGATTATAAAAATATCCCATGGTAAAATCATCCCTCCTCTCACTTTCCCCTTTGAAACTCCACTCTCCGCCATATCCCCTCCCCATCTCAATCAGTCTCTCTTTTATTTTGATGTCATGATTTTTTCCTCCTCTTATGATGGTCTTGTGTAGGTAGTGTCAGGCACTGTGAGGTCATGGATATCCAGGCCATTTTATGTTTGGAGGGAGCACGTTGTAAGGAGTCCTACCCTTCCTTTGGCTCTTACATTCTTTCTGCCACCTCTTCCACGTTGGAACTGATTTTTTTGAGAGGAATGTGGAAGGATGTGAAATGTTGGCCAAAGATATGGCTTCCAGTGCTGTAAGTACAGCTTGATGGGCTGTTGTGGTCAGAGTTGAAAGACCTGAATGCAGTAAGAACTATGAAATGTGAGGTTTGGCTTATGAGAGTGAGAAAGAGCTTTGCCTGGACTGGGCTAGAAGCAGTTTGTATGAGAGGTTTGCTGTCATGCTGTGTACTGAGAATTTGTGCAGAGTTGCATTACATGGAAATGGACTGGTGTGAGCAGAAAGATATGGCACATAAATGAAATCTTTGGGCCCCAACTTTTTCCTATTCAGTTGTAATTATATGAGAGATTACAACCATTGAGATTAGGCCAGCTGACCTGCATTGGGACAACAGGAAGAATGCAATCTTTTGAAGGGGCTTGAATGCTGAAGTAGTGTCTTGTTCTTCAAAGTGTGCTTTATTCCCCCCTGCATTAACGAATTGGCATGCCACATGGTATTATGGAGTATAAGCAATGCAGAAAAGAGAGGGTCATTGAGTTTGCAACATGGTCTTGTGTTTTGGAACCAGCCTTGGGCAGTGTGAAGCAGGTTTGCTGGTTTGCCTAC
The DNA here is from genome assembly GCF_020740685.1 of Jaculus jaculus. Taxonomy (NCBI): domain Eukaryota; kingdom Metazoa; phylum Chordata; class Mammalia; order Rodentia; family Dipodidae; genus Jaculus; species Jaculus jaculus. The sequence goes on along the minus strand of NC_059103.1, from coordinate 52,254,538 downwards.
ATGGAGCTCAATGGACATGAGAATGGACTTTGGGTTGCAGTGGTGTCCCAGTAGAGATGCTGGGACCACGAGATGGCTACTAAGGAGAGCTGCTGATGCCTCTAAAGTTTTCCAGGACTGTGAATAGCCTAACTGGAGGGGCAGAATTGGAACTCTACAGACTTGTTGCTGGTTAGAATTATCAGACTTGGAGATTTGTCACTGAATAGAGCTGTTGGACCTGGAGCTACAGAGTTTGATGTTTGCCCTGGTTGTTTTAAATTTTGTATTGGTTGAATATTTCTTTGCTATACCCAATGCCATCTTTGAAGTGTAAATGTTTATTCTATGCCATTGTGGATTTGGGGGGGAAATTCTTGGTATTACAGCTCAGTTAAAAGACCTTGGACTATGGGGATGTATGAACATCATTGGAATTGATAAAATCTATGGGGACTTTTAAAGTTGGACTGAATGCATTGCATGTATGATTATCATGTATGGTTATCAGTTTATAGGGGCCAGGGGTGGAATGTAGTGGTTTGATTCAGGTGTCCCCCATAAACTTAGGTGTTCTAAATGCTAGGTTCCCAGCTGATGGAAATTTGGGAATTAATGCCTCCTGCAGGCAGTGAATTGTTGGGATGGGTTTATGGGTAGAATAGGCAGTGTCCCCTTGTCAGTGTTTGGCTAAGTCTCTTGTTGCTGTTGGTAAGGAGGTGATGTCCACCTTCTTCAAATCCCTTCATATTCCTCTGCCATCATGGAGCTTCACCTTGAGTCTGTAAGCCAAAATAAACCCTTTTTCCCTCAAACTGCTCTTGGTTGGGTGTTTTCTGCCAGCATTGTGAACTTGGCTGCAACAACTGCTCTGCAGGAAACTTTCACTTCTTACACTTTGTTCAGGGGGTACCTCAGCCAGATTAACAATCAAACAATGGCACAAATAGTGTAGTTCAAAATGCAGCATCAAAAGCAGACATCTGGACTCCACGAACAAACAATCTCATTCACCTGTGTGGGTAAAAGTCAGTGTATGTATCCAGTGTCCACTGACATAGTTTGAATGACAGCCATCCAATGGTATCATGTACTGAGCCCTTGGATTTGTAAACATTATCTTACTTAGAACAAAGGTCCTTAGATAAATAGTTAAGCATTGTAACATGAGGAGATTACCTTAGCTTATGCAGGTGAGTCTTTTTGTTTGTTTGTTTTTATTTATTTGAGAGCAACAGACAGAGAGAGAAAGAGGCAGATAGATAGAGAATGGGCACATCAGGGCCTCCAACCACTGCAAATGAACTCGAGATGGATGTACCAATTTGTGCATCTGGCTTATGTGGATTCTGGGGAATTGAGTCTTGAACCAGGGTCCTTAGCCTTCACAGGCAAGTGCTTAACTGCTATGCCATTTCTCCAGCCCTGCAGGTGAGTCTTAATTACAAACACATATGCCCATCCTTGTGAGAAAGACAGGAACATATGCAGACAGAGAAGGAAGAAGCAATGGGACTATGGAGTCAGAAGTGGAGCACTGGGGCCATGTGTTAAGGGATGCCTAGAACCAACAGAGTCCCAGAGGGAGTTTAGTTTTGCTGACACCTTGGTTCTGGAATTCTGGCCTCCAGGAATGTGAGAATATAACTTTGTCTTGTTTTAAGTACTCAGTAGTGACCACTTGTTATAGCAGCCATAGAGACTAATACACATTGTGCTTGCAGCGGAGGGGTATGAGAACAATTTAGGTTGAATAAATGCAGAGGTTGCTTTTCTTTTTTTAAATTTTTATTTATTTATTTGACTGACAAAGAGGGAGAGAGAGAGACAGAGAGAGAGAGAGAGAGAGAGAGAGAGAGAGAATGGGCATGCCAGAGTCTCCAGCCACTGCAAACGAACTCCAGACATATGCACCCCCTTGTGCATCCGGCTAACATGGGTCCTGGAGAATCAAACTTGGATCCTTTGGCTTTTCAGACAAACGCCTTACCGCTAAGCCATCCCTGCAGTCCAAATGCAGCAGTTACTTTTCTTGTTGTTGTAATAAACATCCCTGACAAGAAGTAACTTAGAGGAAGGATTTATTTTAGCTTGCAGTTTGAGCAGATCCAGTCCATCCAGCTGGGAAGGCTTGGCGGCAGGAGTAAAGGCAGTCAGCAATCAGGAAACAGACAATGGATGGAATGTGGGGAGGGCTATAGAACCTAAGGTCTGACCCCTGTGGCCCACTTCCTCCAGAAAGGCTTTCCTCCTAAATGGTTCACAACCTTCAGAAACAGTGCCATCAGCTGGGGAGCAAGTGTTCAAACACATGTGACTATGGGGGCCTCTCACAGTCAAACCACCATGGCATGCAGTAACTTTGTCTCATTTGTTCTCCCTTGGTATCAGAAACATACATCAAGAAGGTTGGAGACAACTATTATACTTTTTCATTCAGAAACATCTGGGGATGGACCATGTACAAAATAGACAAAAGCCCCTTTCCTTTCCATAGGACTTACTGGTTGTGAATGCACTCATACAGTGTTTATACAGTTATACAGTGTTTGTCATGAAGGAAGATTTCAAGATGAGTTTGGGAGATTAGCCTTCATGTACCAGTAAGTAGAAAATAATGCTGTATGTTATAAGGATAAAAAAGCAACACTGATTCCAGCTGAGAGGATTGTGGCAGCTTTAAACATGACTGAAATGAAGGTGTTCTGCAAGCTGGAACAGGCATTCCAAAGGAAGGAAGTTGTACTACCATCGCTGAGCAGTGCACAGGGACTCCAAAGAGCCTCTGCAAAACCATCATGCTGGAGTATAAACCTTCTAAATCTTGAATTCACCTATTCTACATTAGCCTCTCAAATATTGCTTGGAAATTCTAGAGAATGCTTTTTGATGAGTTTACAATTTGATTTCATGGATTCCAAATTACACATCCTTTTGTTGAGTGACTATATGTGAATGTGGCCATACGGTGTTTGTCACAAAGTAGGACTTCAAGATGAGCTTGACGGAGAATTAGCCAGGTAGCTTTTTATTTCAGGTAGTCAGCTAGGGATGGGCCCAATGCAAATTTGGCATTTGATCCAGTTTAGTCTCATCCTTTAATGACAGCACTCCCTCTTCCTGAGCCAGCCCCCTGAATTCAGACCAATTAGCTCTCTCAGACCCATCTGAGCCTGAAGGTAAAGCCCATATTAATAAGCTATAAAGAGGGGTTTACCAGGTGGGAAAGGCCTTGTTCTTCTTTGCTGTTCATCTCTCTGGATGCCTGAACCTCCAGGTCTATGCTCTGGTAAGGCTTCCCCCATGTAAGCCTGGGGCAAGGAGGAGACCCTTATTAACTGACCTCTTAGCTTTTTTCCTAATGTGAATGTAAAAGGCTCAGATCCCTTTGCTTCACCTCCTCCTGTGTGTGTGTGTGTGTGTTTCTTTATCACTGGCCTTTTTAAAAAACTTTCCTGGAAAACCCCTTTCATGTTAGCCTTCACTCTAGTTCAGTTTCCCAGGGACTCCCAGGTCTTACCTCCATGTGGGTGCAAATCCTAGACTTATAAACTCTCCTGAAAAAAAATCTAATAATTTATAATCTATCCTTCTTGGTCTGTTTATTTTAATTCTTTTTGAAAAGTAGACAAGTAGGGCTAGAGAGATGGCTTAAAAGTTGAGGCACTTGCCTGTGAAGCCTATAGATCCAGGTTCAATTCCCTAGTATCCAGGTCAGCCAGATGCACAAGTTGGCCTATGTGTCTGGAGTTGGCTTGCAGTGGCTAGAGGCCCTGGTGTGCTCATCCTCCCTTTCTCTCTCTCTTTCTGTCAACCGTTCTTCCCCTGTCTCTCTCAAATAAATAAAATATTTTTTTAAACTCTCATTATTAAAAGTAGACAAACACCCAAAGGTTTGGAGTTCATAAACTTCTCCTGAATTCTATAAAAATCCTGACTCAAGCTGACATTTAAAAAACACTCACTGGAGAAAAATGAAGTTATGAAATTTGCAGAAAAATGGATGGATCTGGAAAGGATTATACTAAGTGAGGTAACCCAGGCCCAGAAAGCCAAGTGCCACATCTTCTCCCTCATATGTGGATCCTAGCTACAGATGATTGGGCTTCTGTGTGAGAAGGAAAAAACCCAGTACTAGAGGCCAGTAAGTTAAAAGGAGATATAAAGGGAAGAGAAAGGAAGTGAGGAGGGTACTTAATAGATTGGTATTGTATATATGTAAGTACAATGATTGAGATGGGGAGGGGATATGATGGAGAATGGAATTTCAAAGGGGAAATTGGGGGGGGGGAAGGGAGGATATTACCATGGGATATTTTTTATGATCATGGAAAATGTTAATAAATATTGAGAAAAAAAACACTCATTGGGCTGGAGAGATGGCTTAGCAGTTAAGGTGCTTGCCTGTGAAGCCAAAGGAACCAGGCTTGACTCCTCAGAACTCTTGTAAGCCAGATGCATGAGGTCATGCATGCGCACAGGTGGCACATGCTTCTGGAGTTAGATTTCAGTGACTAAGGCCCTGGCACACTAATTCTCTCTCTCATAAAAAAAAAAAAAAAAACAACTCAACACTTGTAACTTTGGTTTACCATAATAGTCTAGTAGATATAAGGATTTATTATAATGAGTAGGGCCTAAAAGCTAAATCCAAGTTTCTTTGTTTTTTTTGTTGTTGTTGTTTTTTTGTTTTTTTTTGGTACAACTTTGATTTCTCTTAGAGAAATGTATTATTGTCAGAGTGTTGTAAACAATTTTTTTTGTGCGTATCTAGCCTGAAGATTTGCAAAAGTCAGGCTATTCATGCAGTCCTCATGCGTGAATATATGAAAATAACAATAACTATGCAAGTGATCATTGTTGGTTGCCCCATCACCTTTATCAAAATTCTAATGCTAATGAAAAAGACTGTTTTCATGGACTTCACAAAAATAAGGATCCAATGAATTGCCCAAAACTTAAAATACATGTTGTTTTAGAATGCAATTTTAGAAGAAGTTTCTGTACTACCAGGTAGGAACTGAGAAGAACTAAAGCATTTGCAAACAGAGTCCTCTGAGCTAGGAAGATTGTTCAGTGGTTAAAGGCATTTGCTTGTCAAGTGTGCTGGTCTTGGTTGGCCTGGGTTCAGTCCTCCAGCATCTAAATAAAGCCAGATGCAAAAAGTGGTACAAGCATTTAGAATTCATTTGCAGTGGCAGAAGACCCTGGTGTGTGCCCGTGTGTGTGTGCATATATACACATGCATGCACACAAAATTTTTTTATTAAAATATATTTTTATTAAAATATTTTTAAAATATTTTATTCATTTTTATGGGGGTAGGGAGAGAATTGGCACACCAGGGCCTCTAGCCACTGCAAATGAACTCCAGACACATGTGCTACCTTGTGCATCTGGCTTATGTGGGCATTGGGGATTTGAACCTGGGCCCCTAGACTTCACAGTCAAGGGCCTTAACTGCTAACCCATCTCTCTAGCCCCAAATAAAAATATTTTTGAAGACATTAAGTCTTATGCAACTCTATAAGGCACCAACATATTGTTTGAGTTTTTAGAATTTCTGTAATGCAATGAAGGCCCTGCCCAGTGAGAACACTTAGTAACACTTTGTTCACTGCTTTGAGAAGGGAACAAGGCCCTGGCCAAGTTTCCCATACCATGGGGGACACTTTTGTTTTAACTGGGCACAGGAGTTCCAATAACAGTTGCAACCATATTCAGTGTTCATATCCTCTATTCCTTCAGTGAAGTAAATACAAAAATTTAAATGGAGGTGGTTGGGACCCTTTTAATACTTGGTAGGAATCTGCAACCTTCTGACTATGATCTGAGCTATAATTTTATTGTATGCTGTAATTACGTTTGTTTGCATGACTGGAACTTTTGCCGCATTTCAAGAGCTGGAGCATTTGCAGGCTTGTCAGCACTAATTCACATTCTAATTCAAACCCCAAGAACATCAGCCCAGGTGTTCAGACTTCAGAGTGTCAATCAAATCTCATCAAAACTACTTGTCTTGTAGGAAGAAAGAGATTCTAAAATTTATTTTTTTTGAGAAAGGGTCTTTATCAATTTGTGCTGTTTTTATCTTTTCATATTACCATGTTTACCATACATGAAGGCTATGAAAGAAACTTTAATAACAATATATATCTGATTACATGTTTATGAATATATACACCATTACATTCCACAGCTTTGGCTTCAGCCCCTAAAGCAACTTCTACAACATTAATGAGACTACTCAGAATCAGGAAGGAACTGCATGATTGGGCTGATATCCCTGCACATCTTGTGAAGGAGCACTTTTTTATTTCCCTTACTTCAAAAACATTATAATTTTATTTTTTAAAACCTAAATTAGCTTCTTTTCTTTAACCAATAAATAAAATGCAAAAATTGTACATATTAATGGGGTGATAGCATGTGATGTTTTAACACAGATACATATGTCTTTTAAAAAATATATCTTTGGGCTGGAGAGAGATGGCTTAGCAGGTAAGGCACTTGCATGTGAAGCCTAAGGATGCAGGTTCATTTCCCCAGTACCCATGTAAGCCAGATGCACAAGGTGGCGCATGCATCTGGAGTTTGTTTGCAGTAGCTGGAGGCCCTGGTGCCCCTAGTCTTTCTCTCTCTCTCTAATAAATAAACAAATTACATACACACACACACACACACACACACACACACACACGTGTGTGTGTATATATCTTTTGCCCCTTTTTTAGTCAGCAAACTCCAGTGATTCTCTGTCTGCATTCCCCACAGGAATTACCAATGTGTTGGGTTATGCCTTCTGTTTACATGGGTTCTCAGGAATCAAACCTGTGGTCTCAGGCTCTCATGCTTGCCCAGCAAGGTCTCTTAACCATGAAGCACTCTCCCACAGTCCCTTTGTCTTTTATCTTATGGTTACTTTATTTTCAACATTCTGAAAGGATAAATCAAGTTCTGTCAGTGAATGAATCCAGATGTTTATAAGAAATATGGAATAGTCATGTATTCAAAGAATCTGACTGAGGAGGGCTTTTAGTTTTGGTACAACAGTTTAAGGTAATGATATTAGCTGAGGTACATATGATAGCTTTTCATTGTACCTTCTTAATAAAGTTTGGATTTCTAAACCACAGTTGTGTATCACTTTGGAATGAGTTGTCAGTCTATTTCATCCAGGTATGGCTTTCACAAGCTAAGATGGCTGTAATATCACCAGGTGATACCATCCTATGGGCTTACCATTATGCAGCATGGTCTTTCATTGATCAAAATATCCTTATGTGGCACATGACATCAAGATGAAAGTGTCACACAGAATTAGATATTAAGACCCTATTGCTAAAGATACCACATGCTTGGGCTGCAGATCACTGAGTGATCAAGCTAGAGCAGAGCTGGAAGCTTCCACCCTATCAGGATAGTGGAAAGACCCATGCAATATGTGGAGGGAGAAAAGACATCAATGGTCTTTACTGGCAGTGGACCCTGCAAGCTTTATGACTGGTCAGCCAGACCAAATGTACCAACTGGTGCAACTGTAGCGTGTCTATTGTGGGGGAAACCAATTGCTCTTTGGACTTGATGTGCATTCTATGAGAGGGAATTCCCATCTAGTACTGAAGACCCACTCAAAAGTCTATAGCTAGGAAGATATAAGCCATAGGGGAGAAGCTACTACTGTTGTCTGGCTAAATGGATACATTATGCCCACAAAACTACCCTCCAAATATTTGTTTATGCCCATATATCAATGCTACTCTCATTTTTGGTTAAAGAAGCTTCTCTTTTCAGATGTCAGTGACCACTGGGAAGATTCAAAACTCACCATAGTGCTGAGAAGAAATGACAGTGGTCTGGTCAGGTCTAAGTGAGACACTCTATCACACTCTCCAAGGCTCAGGGACCATTGTGGAAGAGGTGGCAGAAAGAATGTAAGAGCCAAAGGAAGGGGAAGAGTGCTTTGTAATTTGTCTGCCAAACACTAAGTGGCCATTGTATTCATGACCTCACAGTGGCTAATGCTACCTATGCAAGACCTGCATTCTAGGGGGAAAAACTGATGACATCAAAATAGAACAGAGAGTAGTTGGAAAGAAGAGATTCAGTAGAGAGAAGATTTGGGAGGGGGGGCAAAGGGGATGTGGGTGGACGCTGTCAATAAAATGTTAAAATAAAAGAAGTATCAGATTACTTTCTTTCTAAGACATGTCACTATTGGAAATTACTATTTTCTTATCTATACTGTTATTTCCTCTCTTGCTCAGTAGGAAATATGATCTGTGAGCTATTATGTCATGAATTTCTACCCGACACATACACATTAGGTACTAAGTGATTGGTCCATGAATATGAGTGAGCAAATGAATGCATGAACTTTCAACAAATCACGTGGGCTGTTTGTAATGCATTTTGTATCTTCTCTGGTAGTTTCTCTTTTCCGTGACGCCTCTGCAAAAGACATTGTCTAAGGGAAAATAAATTATCAACTGCCACTGAACTTGGCACCAAGTCATGTAAAACACATTTGCTCTTGTGCGTCTTGTCCATCAGCGGGCCGATTTTGAGTGAAAAGAGCTAATCACAGAGTTATCTACTAAGGATAGTGGAACCTCTGCTATTGTCTGACTCAGCCTTTCAATGTGACATTTTCCCTGGCAGCATCTACATGACTGCCATGAAAGTGAAGTCTTAATGGGAAGATTTCTTTCAAAAATTGTGGCATTTGAAACTGGCTTGTTTCCTACTAGTCGGAGGAGTGGATAAGCAGGTATGAACAATGACCCTTTAAATGCCTGTTAGTGTCTCAAGGATAACTTTTTATTATTGAAGTTGGCAATATTTCTTTGAAATTTTGAAAACATAAAAATCAGTGGTGATTAAAGTCAATATACAAAATTTATATTTTCTGAATTTCAAGTCTAATAAGTAATGTTAAATTCTTTTGGCATTGAGAGGGCTAAGTTGCCTTGTGGCTTCTATCATTACTTATCTAAGCAAAGCTGACAGTGAATCAAAATGTCAGGCATTGTTTCCTCTCTTGCTACACATTTTGTGTCTTTCTGGTGGCTACCTTTCCTCATTATTGTTCCAACCTTCCAGGTTTGGCTTAGTTGATTAATCATCTGACATATTTTCAGGCTTTATATGCTAAAATAATTTTCTAGATGGAAAGTTAAAAAAGTAAAGCTTAACAATTCAACATGGTATTTAGTTTGTAAAATTCAGTGAAAATACTTTGCACAGGACAATTGTCTCATAGAAATAGGTTATTTGAAATTTGAACCAAAGGTAAAGTTTGCTTCATGTTATATATTTTTCATATACACATGGTTTGTCCTGAACTTGTGTACATGGTTTATTCCTTTCTGAAAGTTTTAAAAAATATTTTTAGTATTACTTACTTTCAGGGAACAAGAGAAAGAGTGGGAGAGAGAGAGAGAGAGAGGGAATGGGCATGCCAGGGCCTCTTGCCACTGCAAACAAACTCCAGACTCATTCACCACTTTGTACATCTGGAGTTATATGGGTTCTGGGGAAATCAAACCCAGTCTGTCAAGCTTTGCAAGCAAGTGTCTTTAACCATTGAACCATCTCTCCAGCCCTCCTGAAAGTCTGTATCTAATTTGATGAAGGCTGACAAAGTGTACTGGACCTGCCTAGCGCATTCTCTAATCTAGGCTACAAACTTGGCATACATTCATATCAATTTAATGAGGGCAGTAATTTAGTTACTGAAGGAATGAAAACAAGGAGAATTCCGTTGCCCGATACTGAGTTGTCAAGCTGGGAAAGCGACTTTGCTGCTTATTGGGTTCTAAACTGCTGTTGCTCTTTTTAGTATAGTCAGTTATAACAACTTCCATCAGCAAAGAAACTTTCTTCCCCTTTCTTTTTTTATTTTCTGTCCAGTTAAGAAGACATCACATTCCACTGCTAGCTACGAACTTATTACACTGGAGTAGAAGCAAAATAAAGTGCCAGAAATGATTTCAGAAGGTAGGCTTCTTGCTTTTCTCCTATAATGTGTAAGTGATGGATTAAATAGCCTGTGCTTTGGGAGGCAACCGGATGCATTTGGGGAGTTGTTAAGAGATAAACAGAAAATGGAGAATGATATCAATGAATTAGTGGAATAGCAAGGCTAGGCCTCATTACCCCAGAGGCACTAACTTAATAATAGTGAGGCTTGATGAGAATTTCAGGAACAAATCACATTACCACAGTCAAACTCAAAACCAAGAACAGCAACTTCATATCACCCATAATAGGCGCTTCTCCAAGTGGGCACACCCCAGAAACATTGACAGAAAAAGCCCAACACTCAGCTTTAGCTTTGGGAGGGAAAGAAAAGAATGACACTTAAGTCTAACCTCCTGGCTTTTCAGGGAGGTGTTCTAGAGATTTAGTTTTTCTCTCTTATATGTCTTCCTGCCGTGGTGGGGAACTGCAGTATTCTGCGTGCTGCAGGATCAGAGAGAAGAACAGCTCAGTGCTCCAGAGGACTTCACACTGCACACAGAAATGGGCTGAGTTTGGAGGGACTGGGAGAAAGTGCCTGGCTTCTAGAAGAAGAGTGGAACATGATTCCAATATTCCAGCTTTGGGGGAGGCTGCCAATAGGCAGCCTTCTGCCTCAGCTGATCCAGAGCTCTGACAGAACCAGCATTCTCTGGATAGCTGTTTCTCAAAAAAAAGTAAATATAGGAAGGTTGGAAAGAGATGGCTCAGCAGTTGTCTACAATGACTAACAACCAGGGTTCAATTCCCCAGTACCCATGTAAAGCCAGATGTATAAAGTGGTGCATACATCTGGAGTTCATTTGCAGCAGCTGGAGGCCCTGGCATGACCATTTTTTTCTGTCTGTCTCTCTTCTCTCTCTCTGCTTGCTTGCAAATAAATTAATAAAAATATTATACATACAACATATATATATATATACATATATATATGTATGTATGTACACACACACACACACACACACACACACACACACACACACACACACGCATGCTGAAGAGATGTCTTGACAGTTAAGGTGCTTGCCTGCAAAGACTAAGGACACAGGTTTGATTCCCCAGGACCCACAGAAATTTGTTTGCAGTGGCTGGAGGCCATGGTGTGGCCATTCTTTCCCTCTTTCTTTGCCTCTTTCACTCTCTGTCCATATATATGTGTGTCAGGTCAGTATGAGCAAATGACAAACAAAACAGGATCTGGGAAGCATATTGCACATTCTTGTTCATAGCAGCACTGTCCATAGAATCCAAGAGGTGGACACAACCTCAATGACCACAGACCCACACATGGACCGATGGATGGGGAAAATGTAGTGTGCATGAACAATGTAATGTTATTTAGTCTTTTAAAAGAAGAAGTCTTGTTAAAAGCTAAAAAAAAAATGGGTGAACCTTTAAGACATTGTGTTAAGTGACATAAACCTGTCACAAAAAAGATAACTACCACATGATTCTGCTATATGAGAAATCTAGATTAGTCAAACTCTTAGAAAGAAAAAGGAGAATGATGATTGCCAGCAGCAGGTTGTAGGGGAAATGGGCAAGTGTTGCTAAATAAGCATAGTTTCCTTTCACCTGATGGGACTATCTGGAGCAGTGGTTTAATTTTATACCAGTAAGTACAGTGAATTGCATCACACAACATATTTAAAAATGATTAGGAGGGAAGGTTTTATGTGATGCGCTTTTATAATTAAAAAGAAACAGAATGTTATAGAGTCATGTCTAAACTAGGAAGCCCCTCATTATGTGATATGTGTTGAATTTTGTCTCTCCCTCAAAGATGTGAAATTCCTAGCCCTCATTACCTGCTCCCAGGAGCTTCTTTAGAAATAGAGCTTGTTAAAGATCAGGTTAAGCCCAGTACTACTAAAATATTCCTAACCCAATATGACTAGGTCTTTATGAGAGGAAGTGTGGACCCAGAGACAGACACATGTTAGGGAGACAATATTAAGAGACACAGTGGTACACACCTTTAATCCCAGCACTTGGGAAGCAGAGGTAGGAGGATCGCTGTGAGTTTGAGGCCACCCTGAGACTACATAGTGAATTTCGGGTTAGCCTGAGCTTAAGTGAGACCCTACCTCAAAACTAAAAGAGAGAGAGAGAGAGAGAGAGAGAGAGAGACATGGGGGACCACTCCCATGCCAGGAAGGCCTGGCACTACTGGAAGCAAGTTAAAGGGCATGGGACCAGTCTTCCTCAGAGCCTTGCACAGAACCCACCCTGCCAAATGTCTTGGTCTTGCTCTTCTTATCCCTGAGACTGTGGGAGAATACATTTCTATCATTGTAGCCACTAAGTTTGTAGTACTTGGTTATCAAAGCCAGGAAAGTAGTACCCTGTGCGGTGAGGTTCTAGGGTTTTAAAAAGTTATGTCCTTTTCTGGCCACACTTGAGTCAATAGCCAAATGTCATAAGCCCAAATAGTCAACCATGGAGACTTTTCAGAAGCATTAAATAATTACGCACTTCCCTTTTTTAACTTTATTTATAAGCCTTCTAAATGTGGCCTCTTTATAATATTTTTTTCTCTTTCCTTTGTCTTTTCCTTCTTCCTTCCCTCACTTCTTTTCTTCCTTCCCTCCTTCTTCCTTTTTTTTCTTTTTAAAACAATTTTCTTTGTATTCAATAAAGATAGACTTGCTCCCTAGAACTGATTTATTCATACTGAAAACTCTTGAAGCATCTTCAGAAACTGGATTGCTCTGGGCAGATTGAATTGACGTTTCTTTTGGCTGATGGGGAGGGGGCTTCCATTTGCATTGAGACAATATTTCTTAAATCTGAAGGCAAGAAATTTGGGATTTCCAACCTAGATCTCTAGATGAATGCATGAATTACAAACAAAAGCTGCAGTCTTTCGGAAGGGGTCATGAAGGAATATTCTAACAATACTGGCCTGAGTATGGCAGTGCTGCACTTTCTGGTAATGATTTAGTTTTGTCAAATTCCATGCGTAATGATCTAATGAACGCAAGTGGAAAGCAGATGACCAGTTACTATGTTTGAGAAAATTCCAGTCTACAAGCCTCACTCTTTCTCACCAGGTTCCACATTGTTGCCAAAGACCTGGGGCAAAGCAACCCCAGTGAAGCAGACGCTGCCACAGACAGAAAGGCCTTTCATTGGCACTGAAAATGCTCGCTTGATGAACAGAAACCTTTGTCACTGTCATACTGCATGTAATTAATTTTTGTAAAAAGATGTAACTCCTCCTACTATGAATGGTAATTCAGACAACACAGCCCCGGCTGAACATCATTACTCTGTCTTCTTAGGAACGTGAGCACTAAGAACTGCTGTTCCTGTCATTTTGTCTGGCACTCATTACCACTGTAGACTCATGCCCCAGACTAACCGTGATGTCACTGAGTAGCCATGTCCTCTCTGGAATGTGTGTGACGGGGAGAACAGCTCTCTGAGAAGTCAGCATGGAGCTGATGGGGTTTTGTGTATCTTCAAAAGCATGGGCTCCTGCACTTGTCCTCAGCAGAATCAGGCACCCCTAGGCCATTTTCCAGGGTTTTATTTACTAATTCCCTGAGAATCTTAGAAGGTGAGCTTAAGGAAGCAGAATGGTATACTCTGAGACATTCCCCATTCACTCTCTGTATGTGGACTTAAAAATGTGGATTCAGGGCTGGAGAGATGGCTTAGCGGTTAAGCGCTTGCCTGTGAAGCCTAAGGACCCCGGTTCGATGCTCGGTTCCCCAGGTCCCATGTTAGCCAGATGCACAAGGGGGCGCACGCGTCTGGAGTTCGTTTGCAGAGGCTGGAAGCCCTGGCGCGCCCATTCTCTGTCTCTCCCCCTATCTGTCTTTCTCTCTGTGTCTGTTGCTCTCAAATAAATAAATAAAAAATTTTTTTAAAAAATGTGGATTCAAATAGAAAACATCCAATTTCTTTGAAGAAAGAGGGGAGGAAATTCAAAAATCATGCAGTAAGGAAATAGGTGTTGGTAAAGTCCTTGCCATGCAAACATGAGGCGGTGAGTTCAGATTCCCAGTACTCATAGTAAAGCTGGGCATGGTGGTACATGCCTGTAACCATAACTCTGAGGGGACAGATGGAAGGATTCCTGGGTTTGCTGACTAGTCCATTATATGAGCACTTAGCACAGTGAGAGACCCCATTTCAAAATATAAGGTAGAGAGTGATTGAAGAAGACACTTGACATTGGCTTCTGTCCTCTACACACATGTGTGGACATGCATGCATAGGTACCTACCCACATATGAACATGTATTTACACCACATACACTCACACATCAACAATCACCAAAATGCATATATTCCTGAGTCTACCAAGACTATTATAAAACTTACTTTTAAAAAATTTTAAAAACTTGTCGGGCATGGTGGTGCATGTCTTTATTCCCAGCACTCGTGAGGCAGAGGTAGGAGGATCACTGTGAGTTCAAGGCCACCCTGAGACTCCATAGTGAATTCCAGGTCAGCCGGGGCTAGAGTGAGACCCTACCTCGAAAAACCAAAAAATAAAAATAAAAATAAAAACTAGAAAACACTACTTGCTCCTTTTCTTTTAGAAGATAGAGATCTTTTCAGGGAAGAACTCTTTATCTCACTATATTATTAAATTCTCTCCTCAATTAGAATATAAATTAGTGTGCATACCTTGTTTGTGATTAGTCAAACAAGGATAAACAAAGCATTAAAATTATAAAATTTTTTGGATAAATACTTGGACATTAGGAGAATTAAGACATTATAATAAAGCAATTCTGTTCAAAACAATCTTCAGAAATCATTCTTTTTTTGTGCAAAGGATAAAAGCTCTTTGGAGCTATGTTCATGAGGTATAGTACCCACTGCACTTAAAAAGAAAATATGTGACTGCATCCCTGAAGCCCTGTGTTAGGGTGTCTGTGAGTGGGATTCAAGTGGTTCCTGCCCACTAATGCCCAAGAGACCCCATGTTAGGGACCAAGGTCTCTACCCTGTCTAAGTCCACCTAACAGTCCTGTTTGGTGGTCCTCAGCTTTGGTGCACATCACAAGACATGGAGTCTAAACACTTCAAATGCCTGCCTCCACTTCCAGGGGTTCTAACTCAGAAATCCTGGGTTAAGGCTGTGGAATTGGGGTTTTGTGTTAATCAAACAGTACATCTGTAGTTACTCCTCTTGTATATAAGGTTTAGGTACTATCCTGCCTGTCTAGAAGTTGGGGATGTGAGCTCTGCACTCTGGTTTTCTTCTGCCCCTTCACTCTATAGTCCGGGTTACATCACTGAGCCATTGTGAGTATTCATTCCTTCTTGTCTGAACGGGATATAAATTGGCTCCATTGGCTACTCCATAAGTGAGCTGATGTTTGGGAAAGTACTCTGTTAAACACAAGTGCCTGCCTCCCTTCTCCATCTTGTAGGATGTAATGGTGCTACTGATCATCACTAATCAATTAGTTAAGGGCAGTGGCTATGTGTGCAACAGCCCTGGACTCTCCTTGAACATACATGATTTGTAGGTCAAGTGTGAGAAAGGACACCAGGTTCTGCAGCAGACCCACATCAAACTTCATGCAGTCAGAAGTGACATGGACAGGGTTCACAGGGCTCTAGCTCAGTTCTATGGCATACAGCTTGTCTTTGCTCTCTTCTGCTTTAAGTCCATATCTCTTCCCAACTATCTATCCTGTGCACTTACATTCCAGCATCAGACACCAAAGGACCAGCCCAAAGAGAGTGACTGTGTAAACAGCTCCTGCAATTATACACTGTGAAGTCCTCATGTCAAGAATACACACACATTCACAAACATCAAATCTCCTAAGGTCCTGTTGGTCTGACTGAATCTCAACTTATACAAGACTAGAGGTAATAAAATGTGGTTTGTAGACTGGACATCATTTAAGTAGACAACCATTTAAGTATTTTCAAGGAAGCATAAATATGAAACCAACCGGAGAGATAAAAATGGAATAAAAAATACTAAATTAAAAGCAGTTAGAAAATGAACAAGCCAGAAGTAAACAGGTCATAATAGTCAATTAAAAGCCAACTATATCAGAAGCATAC
Organism: Jaculus jaculus; assembly: GCF_020740685.1. Lineage (NCBI taxonomy): Eukaryota > Metazoa > Chordata > Mammalia > Rodentia > Dipodidae > Jaculus > Jaculus jaculus. The sequence goes on along the minus strand of NC_059103.1, from coordinate 52,238,497 downwards.
TAATTTTTTTTTCTTAGAGAGAGAGAGGCAGAGAGAGAATGGGCGTACCAGGACCTTCAGCCTGCTGCGAATGAACTCCAGACACATGCACCCTCTTGTGGCTCATGTGCAACATTGCATGCTTGTGTCACTACATCTGGCTACATGGGACCTGGAAAGTTAACATGAGTCCTTAGGTTTTGTAGGCAAACACATTAACCATTAAGCCATCTCTCCATCTTGCTATACTAAATCTTAATGTCCTAACTCCACCAATGAAAACACAGAGATTATTGGATTGGATAAAAAAAGCAGTAGCTAACTATAATCTACCTATAAGAGCTTAGACTAAAGACATGTAGCTTAAAACTGAACCAACAGAAAGTCATGTCATGCAGACAGTTGCTATGTTGACGTCAGATAAAAACATTTCAGTGCAAAAATATATTTCCAGATTTATAGTTGGACAGTGTGAGGGCTAGAGAGATGGTTTAGAGATTAAGGCGCTTTCTTTCGAAGCCCAAGTTCCCAGGTTCTATTCCTAAGAACCCACATAAGCTAGACCTACAAGGTGACACATGTGCACAAGGTGGCCCAGGCTTCTGGAGTTTGATCGCAGTGGCTAGAGGACCTGGCATGCCCATTCTCTCTCTCTCATAAAAAAATAATTTTTAAAAGAGGCCAACTCCTTGAGAATGCATGGTGATTGCTAATGTGCACACACCAAAGAACACAACTTTCAAACACATACAGCAAAAACGATGGAAGAAAGGAGACAAATAGACAAGTGCATACTCAAGTTTGGAGACTGTAAGTTTCCCTCTCTCCATATCTGATGGGACGTGCACACATTGACTCAGTGAAGATTTATAAGATCAAAAGTACCCTATTGTAATCACTCCAGAATTCCTTCAGGAGGCTCACCTAGTAAATCATTGAACTGACAAGTCCTCCAAAAGGCTGGTATTCCAATATTTGGGTTGACTCTATATGTATAAAATTTTACGGTTGCAGGGGTTTTTTGTTTGTTTGTTTTTTGCTTTTTGCTGTAGAGTCTCACTCTAGCTCAGGCTGACCTGGAATTCACCATGTAGTCTCAGGGTGGCCTCAAATTCATGGCAATCCTCTTACTTCTGCCTCCTCCCAGGAGCTGGGATTAAAGACGTGTGCCACCATGCCAGCTTTTGTTTGTTTTTTTAAAGATAGGGTTTTATGGGCTGGAGAGATGGCTTAGCGGTTAAGTGCTTGCCTGTGAAGCCTAAGGACCCCGGTTCGAGGCTCGGTTCCCCAGGTCCCACGTTAGCCAGATGCACAAGGGGGCGCACGCGTCTGGAGTTCATTTGCAGAGGCTGGAAGCCCTGGCACACCCATTCTCTCTCTCTCTCCCTCTATCTGTCTTTCTCTCTGTGTCTGTCTCTCTCAAATAAATAAATAAATAAAAATTAAAAAAAAAAAGATAGGATTTTATTTAGCCCAGTCTAGTCTCAAACTTGGTGTGTATTCAAGGATGACCTTGAACTCCTGCATCCACCTCATAGGAGCTGGGATTATATGCATGTGCCACTACACATGGCATCTGTATGTTTTATTTTAGAACTATGAGACATGTCATAGCTTCACAAATATGCTCATTAATCCTTTCATCTGAGATAGTGATGTTTCCAAAAGCTATCGATAAGATGGTAAGAGAGCACAGTTTGATCTGGCCAGCAGATAGGCAAGGTCCTGTGCAGATGGCCTTGGTAGCAGTTCTCAACCCCCTATTTTCAGAGATGTTCATTTTGTTTGTGTGTGTGATGCATGCACACGGGCTCATCTGCAATGGCTGGAGCAGAAAGTCAGGTGTCTCTCACACACATACTTGTTTGATCCAGTTTCTTACTGATCCCAGAGCTCACTGTTTTATCACAAGCTCCAGTGACTCTTGAGTATCTGCTCTCCTAAGGCACTGGGGTTAGAGGCATGTGAGACATGTGTGTCAACGCCCAGCTGTTTATGTGGGCTCTGGAGATTCGAATTTGGCAGTCTCAGCCCCCAAGATCTGGCCCTACAGGCCCTCTTGCTTGCACAGGAAGTGGACTTAACCACTGAGCCATCATTCTAACCCATCCCCAGGGACTATGACTTAATTCTTCTTAGAACAGAACCATAGATGTATGCACTTTTATGTTAAATCAGCCAATGTGCGTGTTATTTCCAGAGCTAAGAACCACTGAGTTGAAGCACTATGATGTTTTCAGATGAGGCAACCCAAATCTTTCTTGTCAGCCATATGGATTAACAATATTAAGCACATTTGAAATGTCAAAAGTGTAAGAGATAAATGTCATGAATAGAGTTAAAATAGGAGAGCAAAGATTCTACTTTATGCACTATATTACAAGGTTTACATCTTGAAAATGCAAAGTTTAGTAGATGATTTAAAGCCTTGGAGTTGGTCTTTATGAGAAAAGGCTATTTGCCTAACCCATCATCAAAGATTATTAACTTTGTAGAATTTGTAAAGTAGGATATTTTATCAAAACACTGACATTTTCTTGCTCAGTTTGTGAGCTACAGGAGTGGACAGTTTAACAGATTTGTGTCAGGGTGAAAGCATCCTTGACATGTCATGCAGAAAGGGATCACATTAGTGCTCACGTAATTACTGGTAGTGCTGGACTCTGTAACTTAGGGAAAGCTGAGACCCATGTTTAGACATCTTGACTGTGATCAAGGGAGATGCTGCAGCTGCTGCTGGACAGGTCAGAGCACTGCAGAAATCAGCCAGGGTCTGGCAGCCACACACTTGTAATTGCATCACCCAGGAGGCTAAGGCAGGAGGCTACCCTTGACTATATAGTGAGACTCGCGAAAAGAAACAGAAACCCACTCCCTGCAAAGAAAACAACACAGAAATAAGCAAAACAAGGCTTGAGGATGTCACTCAATGGTAGAGCATTTGCCTAGCCTAGGATGAACACAGTGTTAGGTTCAATTCCTAGTACTGCCAAAAACCATAAAACAAATATTGTAGAAATGCTCACTGGGCTACAGCTGCTTTTTTCCAGTGTTACTGAGACAGGTGACACTGACAGCCCCAAGGGCCTGCTGGAGGAGGAAGAACAGAGTGTCTGAACCATGCTTCTACACTTCAGACAATTCTGTCTCCCTGACACCAAGTGCTGTCAAGGCAAACAGAAAACCCTAGACAGGGTAGCCAGTGACACGTCACCAGCTAACTAGATTGCTTATAGGCAAAAGCACGGAGAGAGAATGACAGTGAACTCGGGTTGCCAGAAAGAATTAAATCACACTGGAAAATCACTAGAAAGCAAAGAAATGAAGAAAGGAGCTGCAGGACATGGGGTATGAAGTGGGTGTGGAATTGTAACCAGAGAGGCAGAACTAGCTGTGTGCCTAGGTCCACAAAGCTATCACTACATTCTTGCTTCCTTTTTGAGATTTTTAATGCTTTTTTTGAGTGCATATATATGGTGTGAGTGTATGTGTATATGTATATGTATATGTATATGTATATGTATATGTATATGTATATGTATATGTATATGTATATGTATGTGTATGTGTATGTGTATGTGTATATGTATATGTATATGAAAGGGTTCTTGTGTGTATGTAGGCCAGAGGCTGATGTCGGGTTCCTTCCTCAATCATTCTCCACTTCCTTTGCTGAGGGAGGTCTCTCATTTGAACCCAGAGCCCACTGGTCCCCAGAGCACTGGGATTACAGGCCAGCCACTATGCTCACTTGATGTGCTGGATCTCTGAACTCAGGTCCTTATGCTTTCAAGACAAGTGCTTTATCCCCTGAACCATCTCCCCAGCTCCCCATTTTTGTGAATTTTATGAATGTTTATTTTCCTGAGCAGGTAAGGGAAATTTGTTTCCAATGTTGCCATAATAGGTGCATGGCTGTTTTCAGATTTCAGTTTGATGACCACCTTTGGTGGGAAGAGACCTTTCAACAAGCAAAATTCAACTGGTCTGGACAGTTCCTTCAAAGCCAGGCTGGAGACAACATATTTCTGAGCAAAGCACTCTCCTGTGGAATTGTTGCTTATCTTCTTTCTAGCTTCTGAGACAAGCCTGGACCTAATGCTGATGGACTGTTGACTGTACCCCCCACCCGACACCCCTCATCCCCCCCACCACCACCAACCATGTGGGTTTTGCTCATTGTCTTGATGTTTGCTGAGAAACGAATACAAATCTAACCATTATCAATCATGACAACTGGGGGCTCCAATGGGATAATTTATTGCCTAAGTTAGAGATCCCTAGCAACCAAGATGGTTATAGATATCATGGCTTCGTATTGTCTTCCATAGGTTGTCTGTGGGTTTTCTGGCATGACTTGGTGCCCTGTTTCCTGTGGATGTGGAGGAGTGACAGTTTCTTTATCTACTGCCAGACAATGACAGATCCACAGTCCTGCTCATGAAGATTTGTTCAGAACTTCAGTTTCTTTCTATATTTTCCATACTGTTCACAACTTGAGGGCTATTGTTAACTTTTAAGTACTTATGAGTGAGGATGGAATTTGATAATCACCTAATGGTTAAGTTCATGACAGAAGGAAAAAGGGAAGTTTTTTTTTTTTTTTTTAACCATTGCTTTTCTTGTCTTCTTCTCGTATGTGTACGTGTTTGTGTGTGCAAGTCGGGTATGCACACTGTGTAAATCAGAAGACAAGCTTGGTGCTGGTGCAAACCTTCTGCCTCACTTGAGGCAGGCCCTCTCACTGGTCACTGCTTTGCTCACCAAGCTGGACGATGAGTTGCCTAGAGATTCGCCTAGCTCTGCCTCCCATCTCACTGGAGGAATGCTGGGGTCCTAGATGCTCATGTGTGTGGAGAGCTGCGATGTGCCGCGCCCTAAAGATGGCATCGGTTTCCGCCTTCCGCTAGCCCGATAGCGAGCGCTCTCTGGGATAAACAAGCCCTTATTTGGCTGAGGCTGCTTAACTAATTCTGCTTCCTTAATCGTGGACCTATCTGCATGGGCCACGTGGCTCACTAGGGTTGGCTAGCGCAGGACTACTTAGCTTGTGGGTCGGCTCTCCCCGGGGTCAGAAGATGGTTCAAGGTTCCTGAATAAACTGCTTAAAGAAGAGCTCTCGGGTCGCGTCATTCTTGCTGGTCGAGGTGGTCGCGACAAGTGGTGGCCCGTACAGGGAACCTCTCTCTGGAAGGAGGCTCAGAACTTTTTGCAGTCAGGGCAGCGCTGGTAAGTTCCCTAAGGTAAGGTGGGACCATAAAGATCGCGGGGAAGTGACAACTTGTGCTCTACTCTGTAGATAAAAAGAGAGCGAAGAAGAGTTCGCGGTGATAGCGAACTGAAAGTAAAGTCACTGCGGACCAGTGAGCAGAGTTAAAAGTAAAAGTAACTATGGGCGCTTCTCATTCGCACCCAATTTTTTTTGGCTCTTCAGGAGCTGCTTTTGTCAAAGAATTTAAAAGTTAAGAAAAGTACCCTAGAGAGATTTTTGAATGAGTGTGATACTGTTGCCCCCTGGTTTACGATGTCGGGTAACCTAACGGTCGCGTGCTGGGATAAGTTAGGGAGGGATCTGGACTTCGCTTGGGATCAGGAAACTTTAAAGGCAGGAGTTAGACCAATCTGGAAGCTGATTAGACACTGTCTCGAGGACCAGAGGTACTGCAGAGCAGTGGAGGAAGGACAAACAGCTTTAGAAATGTTAAAGGAAGAAAGATCAGAGAAGTCAGGAGAAAGGGAAACAAAGTTTGTGCTTTTTGCTGGTAAGTAATATTAGTCAAATAAGCCCATGTGTGATGCTTTATAATCAGTCTGCTGCCTGGATGGAAGCCCCTTGGAGCCCAGGCCAATTTTCAGTTAATGCCTCCTGGATTAGTGGTCGATGGCCTCGGAGTTATGGAGATGGCATGGATGTTCCCCCTCAGCCTAGGTGGGCTCCCTTTTGTCATGGTGCTATTGGGAACGACAGCTGGTCTCCTGGTGCTGGCCTTCTTGGTGGGCCTGTGGTGTCTATGCAAGATGAGGGTCACACAGCAAAGGAATGCAGCTATGATTATTCAGGCCTTTACAGCCATTGAGGCAGGACAGTCCCCTTATGCATGGCTTGCTGTCATGAAGAGCTAGAACACTCAGCACATTCCGGTTGCGAGGCAAAGCACTGCACTCTAGGTATGCCGCCTGCAGTTAGCAGCCTAGAGGAGAGCATGTCTGAGAGAAAGCGGGTTAGTACCGTCCTTTCCCCATAATATCCATCCTTACTCCCGCCTCTGGAAAAATCGGTATTGGATTTCACTACAGAGCTCAGACCTCTACTCTCACCTGTTTCGTTTAAAACAAAAAGGGGAACTGTGGAGAGCTGCGATGTGCCGCGCCCTAAAGATGGCGTGGGCTTCCGCCTTCCACTAGCCCGATAGCGAGCGCTCTCTGGGATAAACAAGCCCTTATTTGGCTGAGGCTGCTTAACTAATTCTGCTTCCTTAATCGTGGACCTATCTGCATGGGCCACGTGGCTCACTAGGGTTGGCTAGAGCAGGACTACTTAGCTTGTGGGTCAGCTCTCCCCCGGGGTCAGAAGATTGTTCAAGGTTCCTGAATAAACTGCTTAAAGAAGAGCTCTCGGGTCGCGTCATTCTTGCTGGCCGAGGTGGTCGCGACACACGTGCTGTAGGGTTCAGGTTCCATGTGAGAGCGAATAGGCATGTCAGAGCCTCTAGCCAATGCAAATGAACTCCAGATGCATGTGCCCCTTGTGCATCCGGCTTATGTGGGTCCTGAGGAATTGAACCTGGGTCCTTTGGCTTTGCAGACAAGTGCCTTAACTACTAACCCATCTCTCTAGCCCTCATTCAGTTCTTTAAGATGGCAATCAAAGCAACAAATTTTGTGAGACTGGTCAGATTGTAGAGAAATGAAACATAGATGTTCTTGATCTTTTTGAAAAATATTTTACCAATTTAGTTATGACCTGAAGACTAGGGTTCCTTTTCCTGGTTAGAAAAGGCTAGGGCCAAGGGGCTAGCCTGGCTTATATTTTTTAATGAGAGAGAGAGAGAATTGGCACACTAGGGTCCATAGACACTGCAACTGAACTCCAGATGTATGTGCCACCTTGTGTGCATGTGTGACCACATGCAGGCATCACCTTGTGCATCTGGATTATGTGTGTTCTGGGGAGTTGAATCTGGGTCCTTAGACTTCACAGGCAAGTGCCTTAACCACTAAGGCACCTCTCCAGCCCCTAGCTTGGTTATTTTGAATGGCACACACCAAGTTGCCTATGAATGGAAAGATGTTAGTGCTAAGTTTTGGAAGTGGGCATTTAGGAACACTAGTATACTATGGCTGGCTTCTCATTGCCTTTTCTACATCTGAATCATTCTTTTTTTAAAAAAAAATTTTTTTGGTTTATTTTTATTTATTTATTTGAGAGCGACAGACAGAGAAAGAGGGGGAGAGAGAGAGAGAGAGAGAGAGAGAGAGAGAGAGAGAGAGAGAGAGAATGGGCGTGTGCCAGGGCCTCCAGCCACTGCAGACGAATTCCAGACACGTGCGCCCCCTTGTGCATCTGGCTAACGTGGGTCCTGGGGAACTGAGCCTCGAACCGGGGTCCTTAGGCTTCACAGGCAAGCGTTTAACCGCTAAACCATCTCTCGAGCCCTGAATCATTCTTATTAGCTATACTCTTTTCATTAAAAAGGGAATCAAGTCAAATGCTGTCATTCTTCTCAGTCTAAGGAAGATGATTGGCTCATGAATGCCCAGGCTCATAAGTACATCTCATTGAAAGAAATCACCTTCCTATCAGCTATGAGAGGAGCATGTGAGTTGTCTTCCCTAATTCTTTAGAAAACTTATGAGTGGCTTATGAATGTATATTATGGGCAACAGCTGTATGTTATAAAGATGATTTAAAAATAAACTCTAATTGTTATGCTTGGTGCTTGGCCAAAGAAACAGAATCTAAGTATGATTGATGGTAGAAACTGGCTTTCCATTGAACAGCAAGTGTTTTGCTGATTGGTTATTTTTTATATATATTTTATATATATATAATTTATATATATATATACATATATATGTATATATATATGTATATATATATATATATATATATATATATATATATATATACCCTGTGGTGATATACATGGAAAGATACAAGACTATGGGTTATGGACAGAATGGATCATTAAGTGACTCTCCAAGCCCATCTAGAGGCTGACTTCGCAGATTTGGGGCTCTTTGAGAGATCTCAAAGGTAAAAATAACAAAATATGAGTTAGGCATGGTGGTGCATGCCTTTAACCCCAGCACTTGGGAGGCAGAGATAGGTGGATTGCCGTAAGTTCAAGGCCACCCTGAGACTACATCGTGAGGTCCAGGTCAGCCTGGACTAGAGTGAGACCCTACCTCCTAGAAAAAAAAAAAAAAACTTCCCAGGGAAGTGATTCTAGCCAGGGTCTGAAGGTAGGGACTGGAAAAATAAGTAAGTAAAGGGGCGAGAGCCCTGCACATGTGAAATTCACATCTTCTCATTCACAGCACCATGGGAAAGTTTAGGGGTGGCTGACTGGTGACAAATGCTTCCTGTGTTTCCTTTGTTGGGGAACGCTTGAGTTTAGTTAGGGGCCCAGCCAGTCTGTTGTTGCAGTGACCTTCTTGTTACTGGGACAAACACCTGATCAGAAGTAGCTTAGGGGAGGAAAGGATTTATTTTAGGCTTGCAGAGCCCAAGGGAAGCTTCAACATTGTGGGAAAGGCTGTTCACTTCATCGTACATCCATAGCAGAGAGACAACAACCAGTACCAGGAAGCACCACTCACCCTCAACACACACCCTTAGGGCTGAACTCAAGATCCACCCCCAGAGACACACCTCCTCCAGCAGGGCTCTGCCTACTGGAGATTAAGTAGGAAGTTTAATCAAAAATATCTAAGGCTATGAGGCTATTTACAGTCAAACCACCACTTCAGTCAAAGGTACATTTCCAATCCCTTGTCATTAGGCACAGCTGAGTGACTCATTCTGACCGCAAGATAGGAAAATGTGCCCTTTTGGCTTTGCTTGCTTTAATCTTCCCTTTCACACTGCCTGAACTGCAGACCTGGAACAGGCTAATGATATAGATGACTGAAGTATACTAGGGCATCAGCAAGATGGGAGGAATGTGGGCACTGGTGTTGGAGAGCTGTTTATTAGTTCTGGATTCCTTAACGCTCTCAGCTACATGGAAGAGAAATGAGTTTCTATCTTACGTAAGCTATAGGCTTTTAAAGTCTTGGTTTTTTATTTTTTTATTTATATTTATTTTTTTTTCATTTTTTATTTATTTATTTGAGAGCGACAGACATAGGGAGAAAGACAGATAGAGGGAGAGAGAGAGAATGGGTGCGCCAGGGCTTCCAGCCTCTGCAAACGAACTCCAGACGCGTGCGCCCCCTTGTGCCTCTGGCTAACGTGGGACCTGGGGAACCGAGCCTCGAACCGGGGTCCTTAGGTTTCACAGGCAAGCGCTTAACCGCTAAGCCATCTCTCCAGCCCAACTATTTTTTTTGTTTGTTTGTTTGTTTTGTTTTTTCGAGGTAGGGTCTCACTCTGGTTCAGGCTGACCTGGAATTCACTCTGTAGTCTCAGGGTGGCCTTGAACTCATGGTGATCCTCCTACCTCTGCCTCCCGGGTGCTGGGATTAAAGGCATGCGCCACCACGCCCGGCTTGGTTTTTTATTTTATTGTTTAGCATATAAAGGATTCAGTTTCACAATGGTGTTTTTTTTTTAAGATTTTACGTTTATTTATTTGAGACAGAGAAGAGAGAGAGAGAGAATGGGTGCACCAGGGCCTTTAGCCACTGCAAACAAACTCCAGATGCATGTGCTACCACGTGCATCTGACTTACATGGGACCTGGAGAATCAAACCAGGATCCTTTGGCTTTGCAGGCAAATGCCTTAACCTCTAAGCCATCTCTCCAGCCCCCATGGTATCTTTACAAACTGTTTTGTTTCCCTGTTCTCTTCCATCCTCCACTCCCCTTGGAACCCCATTCCATACTCTTCATGTCACTGTCATGTCACATGACCTCTTCCCCTCAAATCCTTTCTCCATACCTCTTCTCCCCTCTCATGGTCTCCTACCTAGCTTCATAGACTATGTCCTTTCAAAAGGATTTTGTTTGTTTGTGAGACAAGGTCTCCCATATTCCACGTGGGCTTTTGATAAACATAGTACTACATTTTGTTTCTCTGTTGTGAGATAGAATAATTTCTTTATACAAAAATCTAGGAATTCTATTTTTTGATCCAGCTGTTCTAATTTAAAAATATTACGATTTGGGGGGATTTACCCCACTGTCTTTTGGCTTTGAGGGTTTATTTTTATTGAAAATGGTGAAAATTAGAAAAACCCAAGGCAATGTAAGCAAACTGACAAAGGTGAAGGCTTTTTAAAATTAAAAAAAATCAATAAAATTGCTGCTGCTCAGTTATTAATGTAAGTAGATTACAAATACCAAAAATTGGCTGGAAAGGAGGATAAATGAGGAGGAAAGATCAGCTAATGGAAGGCTGACCACTGCAAGCAGCTCACTCAGCAGTGCCACGGGTCCCAAGTGTGGCCTCAGAGAAATTCTCATCCAGAGAAAACGTCAATTATGCCTCAGTCATTTTGATTAAAGAAAATGATTGTCATTTTATATCTTCCTCCTGGATAATGCTTCTGAAAGCTAGGACTGATCCTAATTTTGCTTGTTTTATGAGAATATGAAAAATTATTTTTTGTAGAATGAACCAAATCCAAGCAAGATGATGTGGCATATTTAAAGATCCTCTCATATATTGGGCATGGGGGCACAGCTGTAATTCCAGAACTTGAAAGGTGAGGTAGGATGAGCAGGAGCTCAAGGCTAGCCTCAACTATGTAGTGAATCTGAGGCCAGGATAGGCTATATGAAACCGATCTTCCCAAGAAAAATGGAGATGAAAAATGAAAATCCTTGCTGAAAACTCCACATAATTGGGCTACAAGGCCTCTGAGACATCCTGCTGGAACTGAGCTGATAACCTCCTCCATGTAGACCAGCTGAGAGAAAGCTGGAAGAAGCCATTCTGCATGCAATTCAATGGGAGAGAGAAATCACCAATGAAGATACTCAACAATAGACACTGCAAGCCTTAAATTTTGCCAGCCAGGCCAAATGAGCCAATGGCTGCAATAGTGGCATGTCATGGTAGAAACCAACTGCTCTCTAAGTGGACTGGAGGCTTGCTCCATGGGAGGGTATACATCCCTGATACTGAAAACTTAAAACAGAGGAAGTCATGAGCCCTAGGGGTATAAAGTCTGCTTCTGTCTGGCTAAATGTATGCACTATGCTTATCAAACTGTCCAGTAAGCACTTTGTTTAACGTTCATACTCATATAATAATGCTACTCTCACTTTTGGTAGAGAACCTTCTCTTTTCATATGGCAATGACCTTGGGATGACTCAGAAGGTATCATGGTGCTGAAAAGAAGTGACAGGACTACTCAGTCATGGAAGAGGTGGTGTAAAAATATGCAAGAGCCAAAGGAAGGGAAGGATTCATTAAAACGTGATCCCTCCAGACACAAAATGGCCGGAATATCCATAACCTCACAATGGCTGACACTACCTGTACAAGTCTATCATAATAGGAAGCAAAGATCATGACATCAAAATAAAAGAGAGCCTAATTGAGAAGGGGAGGGGATATGATGGAGAATGGAGTTTCAAAGGGGAAAGTGAGGGTAGGGAGGGCATTACCATGTGATATTTTTTACAATCATGGAAGTTGTTAATAAAATCATAATAATACATAGGAGTATAAAACATAAAAAAATGAAAATCCTTCCATTGCTGTGCCTGGAAATAAAGCCCTGAAGTTGTCCCGGCATTGATGAGCATGTCTGCTATAGGCCAAGGTGGGGACCATGAATGGGTTATTAGCACATTCTGTGTTTATGAGGATTGTGAGCAAAGGGGAAGTAGAAGTCCCCATGTTCCAAAGCAGAGACAAAGTCCCGTGAAGTCTCAATATCAAACACAATTTTCATATCATGACACTATGTCCTAGGCATTTTTAAGTATGTTGCAGAAGCATAGACTCACCAAATATGGAGGAGACAGTGTTACATGATGCACATGAGTGAGCATAAATTTTGAAGCCCTGGCCATCCTGCAGTGGGAGCTTGTCCTGACTGGTGTGGTGAGAGGCTAACAACATCTGGATTCACAAACTGTCCATGTTATTTCCTCCCCTCTGTTCACCATTCCATCTAGGTCAACGATGCTCCCTGCCCACATGTTCAAATAGGATTCCTACTGTCTAATATTCCAGAGCAAGAAGGGGTACTGAAGTGCCTCAGGCAAACACTCTCAAGAGGAATCAAGCTTTGGAGTAGAGGCCAGGCAGGAGAGTGACTGGCGGCATCTTGGAGGACCCAAGAGTAGGAGCAAACACAAGAATGAGGTTAAGATCCCGGGTACTGGCATCTTCATCATGCATTTCAACCATGTCCATTGGCTATGGACATCTTGTCTTAATGTTAATTTTCATATGTGTCATTTTATGTGTGATAATACAGAGTTGTATGTAATATGTATATGAGCATTAAAAAAGTCTGTGAAAAGGGCTGAAAGATGGCTTAGTGGGTAAAGTGCTTGTCAGGTAAGTATGAGAACCTGAGTTCAGATCCCCAGCACCCACATAAATGCCAGATGTGATGATGTGCACCTGTAATTGCAGAACTGGGAAAGGAGACAAGAAAATCTCAGGTCTTGCTGGTTAGCTAGTTCCACCACGTTGGTAAACTTGAAGTTCAGTGAGAGTCCTGTAACAGAAACTAAGGCACAGAGCAATTGAGGACACGTGACATCAACACTGAGCCTCCACATACATGTGCACATATGTGTGTGCACACTTACACAAACACACACATACCCACACTCATATGAATACTCACACTCATCTCCTACACATCTGAAAATCGAGAAAACTCTATGATCATTTCTATGAAGCAGAAACAAGATTATAATGCTATACAAACACTAGTATTTTCCTTAAACAAAAGCATACATTAAATCATTAAGTCTAGCTATTCCACCAGCACATAAACTGTGCTGTGATCTGTCCAGATAACAAAGTCAGCCATCCTCCATGCAAGGTGAATTGGCTGTGGAAGGAGAGATTCCCATCTAGGCTACCTTGCCACCATAATAATGGCCTCATTTGTTGGAGGACAGCAGCGTAGAGAAGAAAAGAGAACAAAAAGCTACGAAAAAAGAAAGCAGGTTTTGTTGTTGCTAAAGTTTCTCCTGCTATCATGTATCACTTGACCTTTTTTTCAATCCGTGTATGGCTTTAGGGTAGGTACTGGGATTATTTTATGTGACATGCCTTACAAACTCCTTAAAGCTGGCTTAGACATGGTTGGGAACAACTGAAATAGATGAATTGGTATAGCTGGAAAAGTTGACAGTGTCGGCAAGCTGCCCAAAGTCAGAGTGACATAAATCAATAGTCAAGTTCTGATTCACAGCAATGAAGCAATTCCCCTCACAAACCCGAAGACATATAGTACTACCATCTTTAAGTCTAACCTCCTCTTAAATTCATTATTATTTCAATAATTATCAAGGGACTTCCATGCTGCATTCTAAATCTAAGCAATTAAAATAGTTCATTTTGACCTCAGAATCCATGGAAGTTTGTCGTATATATTGGATATTGCCCAGGGAACAAGCATACAGGTTGTATTCAGATCCTGGGAGAAAAAGATCTCTGGTCACAGCAATAAACAAAACACTGAAGTTTCATCAGAGCATGACCACAAGCAAAATTCAGTTGGGTAAATACAAATGAAAACCACTGTCATAGCTAGAATGATGACGCCCCAAAGACGTCCAAGTCCTCAGACCTGAGGCCTACCATGTGTTAACTAGAATGGCAAAGGGGATTCGAGTTACAGGTAAAATTCAGTTTGCTAATCTACTGATGTTTGAACAGAGAGGTGATTTTGATTAACCACAGGCTTCTCATGTAATCACAAGGCATAGGAGTTGCAATGACCTGTCATGAGATGGATTTGAAGAGACAATGAGTCCAGGAATATGGCAGTCTGCAGGTCCTGGGGAAAAAAAAAAGAAAGCAGGTTCTTTCTCTCCTATGCTTCCAGAAAGGATGTGCCCTTCCAATACCTTTACTGTGACCTCGGTGAGACTTATTTTAGTTTTGTGACCTGCTGAATTGTAAGATAATCAATTTTTTTTTGTTGTCTTAAGATGCTAAGCTAAGGTAACTTGTTATATCAATAGTAGGAAACTAATATGATCATTCAAAGAAAATTATTTCTTAATGCAAAAAGAAACAGATTATTTCCAGGAATTACAATCTTAGTCTTTCATCTTACTGACATCTTGTAGACATTAATGCAACTTCAAAGCTAGCTAGTGTGCATTTTAAGAATTAGTCATTCAAGAACCATGTATATCTATATTTCCTTTGGAGAACAGATTTGCCAAAAAACATGGGACTCTGTATATTTCACATGGAACATTGTGTGAATGATTTATTGACTATTTCTATAGAAGAGCTCTCTAATATACTATTAAAAATAGAAAAGATATAATCTGGAAAGCACTATTAATATATGCAGTGTAAGATAAATGGCATTGCATGACTCATGTCAATCTCAGATTAGATCAGAGGGAAAAATAATAATCTCAGTTTTAGTTGTGTTGTGATGTTTCTGTAGAAATCCTGACTGCTAGCTGGTGGGTTCTTCTTTGTTGCCTAATAAAGAATTGGGAGGTGACAAACCAGATATAGAAAGGTGGAAAGCGTTTATTGACAGATTTGCCAGAAAAATAAACCTCCCTGTCCTTGGATTGGATTGCAGGGGTGCAGCCTCCATTCCTCAGCTGTTTCTAGGCCTATGATTAGATCCTCTACCTTGGTCCATGGGGGCTGGGGAGTGGGAGGAATCTGGACCTCACCCTCTCTTGGTAGGAAGGTGTTCCTGCTTACTGGAATGGAACCAAAGCAGGGATGGCTCAAGGAGAGGCTCAGGCCCAGCAGCTGGAGCCTCAAGGACATCTTGTCCTCCCAGAGTCTGTGTGGGGAGATAGGAGACCAGGAGCTGACTAGGGCCTTAGCTGCCACCCAGCCCTCCCAACGTGCTGCCATCCTGGAACACCCCAAGACTCGGGCCATTGTTCTCAGCAAAGGCAATAGGTATGAAGACGACAGTGCAGTATCTAGGTCCTGATATATACAATGAACTAATGCCCCAAACATTTGTTGATTGTGAGGACCTAATAAATTGTGTAAATTAATAGCCTGATAGTGGCATATAGTAGGTACCTATGAAATAATAGGTGCCAATTTTAAAATCTATTTTCCGTCCCTTGTTAATAGGTAAAGTGGCAGGATAGCCCTTGGCTCTGGCTAGAGTGGAAAGGTAACTTCATGGTGTCCAGGATTGCTTTTTCCTTTGTGACTTATTATCAATCTCATCATTCATTGCAAGGGCAAAGCAGTAAACATTTTGATTTTGCTTGTGCCTCAGAGCCTAGTGTTTCCCTAGCCAGGCATACTTTTGTTCCAGATATGGAATGGCTTATCTTTGATTTCATTCAGCTCTCTCCCGGTGTTGCCACCTCAAAAAATAAAGAAAATAATAAAAAATTTAAGAAAGGCCTCCTTGACATCACATTTGAAATAGGTATATTCTTTCATTTGCTTCCATTTACTTCATAGGCCCTAAAGCTACCCAATATAATTTTTTTGTGTTAGGGCATTCCTTCCATAATATATGTGCAATATACACATATTTATTGCATGGCATATATATATATATATATAGATAGATAGATAGATAGATAGATAGATAGATATAGATATAGATAGATAGATAGATAGATAGATATAGATATAGATAGATAGATAGATAGATAGATAGATAGATAGATAGATAGATAGATATAGATATAGATATGATATAAATATGAATAATGCTATTTGCTACAGGGAATTTTGGCTCATGTGATGATTGAGGCTGTCCTCCATCTACCTCTCAAGGTGAGACCAAGAACAATCTGATACAAATTTCTGCCCAAGTCCAAAAACCACTTCATCCCTGGGCATTTGGACTGACCAAGATCACCCTTGCTAATAAGAGTGGGCATCATGCAAGCCCTTGAGGGCCCAAAGGGGAGGAAAGACAGAGAAAGCATGAACATACTCCCTTCTTGAGCTTTCCAACCTACCTGAGATTAACAGGCTCTCATTGTCCTCAGACCTTCAGATCTGGATTGTGCCATAGGACAAAGCCCTTGGCTTTTTGTTTTAGAAGAGCAGCTGTGGGGTTGTCCAGGTTTCCTGATCACACACTCTTCTATTTACATATGCATACATATTATACAAGTATCTGTTTACATATGCATGCACATTACACATATACCCATGCCTCTTACTGATTCTTTTCTCTGGAAGGCCCTCAATGCATGGCCCAACTAACTTCTATTGGTTTTCCACCCTTATCTTAAAGAACACTCTTATGTCACTCAGATGCAGAAGAAAACTAAACTACTGCTTTCCCTGTTGGCTAACCTGCACCAGACAAGATCAACAACAAATGTTTGTCAGACACTCACCATCGATTAATCCACTGGTCCTCAGCTGAGGACAGGGTTACCCAACAATGCTTCAAGGAAAGAGAATGCCAGAGAGGAGCTGGAGAGATGACTAAGTTGGTAAAGTGCTTTTGTACAAGCATGAGGACCTGAGTTCAACCCCTAGCACACACTTAAAATGCATGTGTGCACTCCCCAAAACTCAGAGCTTTAGAGACAGGATCCTCAGGGCTAGAGTCTAGCTAGTCTAGAGCTCTGGGTTCAAGGGGAGACTGTATTTGAAATATTAAGGTGGAGAACAACTGAGAGAGACACCTGACATAGACCTCTGGCCACCACATGCACATACACGAATATGCATGCACACGTGAATGCATAACACACACATGCTAACAACCAGCAAAGAGTGCTATAATGTCATCTGAGACTTTCTGAGTGCTTTTGTATATCATTTTGCTTATTCATCTTACTAACCTTTTAAGGTCTCACAAGGGCTGAGACTCAGGGCCATAAAGCAATGGCATAAGTGCCACATACAAAGCATAGGTGTGAACTTATCCCCGTGTATTTAAGAACAACAAGGCTATGTCATAGGGAACCAAAGGAAACACACTTGCATTCATTTATGGAAAGCCCACATTTAACATTTAAATGCTAGAGAAAAATGTGATTCAAGTGTTAACCCATCTGTGGAGATGAAAAATAGCATGTGTTGCTCCCAGATTATTTAGTAAATCCATGTGATTTATTTTTGGTAGCAAAGTATTTCAAATGCCATTATATAAGTAAGGTCAAGTTTTACAACTCTTATTATATTCCAAGTGCATTGACACATTTTTTATTTTTATTTATTTGTGGGAACAGAGGGAGGGAGGAAGAGAATGAGAGAAAGAGAGAAAAGAGTGGGCACACCAGGACCACTTGACACTATAAACAAATTCCAGTACATGCAGCACTTTGCATCTGGCTTTATATAGGTACTGGGGAATTGAACATGAGCCAATAGGCTTTGCAAGCAAGTGCCTTTAATTATGGTGCCATCTCTCCAGCCCATCAACAGTTTTAACAGGTAATTTTTTGATTAATTAGGATGGGTAATAGTATTTTTTAAAGACTTTAATTGACACACACACACACATAGTAGAATCTACTAAAAGAAGACAAAAAATTACTTCTCTAGGTCCAGGTTACCACCTCTACAACCTCTTTCTTACATTTTGACCTGTCACTACTTAAGATAATTGGTACATGCTGTTTTCCTATTTCATTGAAATGCCTTTAAAATGCAAACTTGAGAATAGTACAGAATTTTTTTTCAGTGATAATGTGCACAATGTCTATCCCAATCAGTGTGTGTGTGCATGTTTGCATATCTGTGGACATGTATGCAAGTGTACGTGTCTGTGTGTACCTGTGTGCATGTTGGGGCCAGAGGTTAATGTCAGGTGTCTTTCTCAATCTCTTTTCCACCTTATTTATTTGCACAGAGTCTCTCCCTGAATGCAAAGATTGCCAATATGGTTAGTCTAGATAGTTTACCACTGACATCCACCTGTCCCCACCTACCTTGGCTGGGATTCAGGCATGTACCACCATATCTGGAATTCTATGTGGGGATTGTGTCCTTAGATCTGTGTAACAAGCACTGTAAAGACTAAGCCATCTCCCCTGGCCTCCATTACTTTTTTAGAAAGAGTGTTTCAGGCACTACTGCTAGATTGATCTAGTGTATAAGACATAGGTAACATGACACATGAAGCTGGAGACTGCAAAGAACCCAGATCCACCATACTTGCCAAGTTCAAGCTTTTTGCATCAAAGTTCTAATGAGGTATGACACAGATACTTAAATAAGATTCTCATGGATCTTTATTAGGCAATTAGACTGCAAAGGCTGCCTGTCTTAACAAGCTCTTACTTCTAAAGGAATAATTAGCTTCCAGTTACATTTTTTTGACCTATGACTGACTATCTCTTAATGAATAAAATTATCCAAATCTTATGGGCTGAATTTTGTCCTTCTCTAAAATTCACATGTTGAAACCCTAATTTTCAGTACTGCAAAATGTAATAGCATTTGGCAAGAATCTTTAAAGAGATAATGAGGTTGTATGGTGGGCCCTGATCACCCTGGAGGGTATCCTACTTAGAGGAGATCAGGACAGATGCAGGGAAGGAAGGAGATGTGAGGACAGTGGCAATCTGGCCATCTTCAAGAAAGGGTGGTGAGTCTCTGCAGAGTGCAGCTACTTCTCAGCACTTGGATCACAGACTTTTGCCTCCCAGAATTGTGAGAACCCAAGCTTTTGTTGCTTGATCAACTTAGTCTGTGGCACTTCGTTGTGGTAGGCTGGTGTGGTGGTTTGAATAGAATGGATGGCCCCCAATATATTCAGTTGTTTATTTGTAGTTTGCATCTTTAGCCACCTGGCTGGAGGCAGTAACACTCGGTGGGTGGTGGGTGGATTGTATGGTGTGGTGGTGGGTTTCAGGTTTCAATCTAAAGATATGCAAAGTATGCCTAGCTGGAGTTCCTGAAGTGTGCTTTGTGGCTTTTGGCTTTTATGCTTGTGTTTCTCTCTCTCTCTGTTTGGGCCTGTGAAGGCCAGCCAGCTTCTTCTGCCATTATGGAACCTCCCCTGGATCTGTAGGCTTCAATAAATATCCCTTCCTCCATAACTGTGCCTGGTCTGGAAGTTCATCTCAGCGAACCTGACTCTGTCTGCTACAGCTGGGCAAAGTAATACAACCCGTTTATTAGGGTTTTCCACCCCACTCTCTTGACCCACTGTAAATAAATTAAAGAAAATCCCTGTCTTTCTAACATCTTTTCTAAGCTTACAGCCCTGCCATTGCAGATTGAGGTACTAACTAGAACCTGTACTGTTACAGATCAGCAGGCACTCACTGACAATTCCAAGGTGCTATCCAGGGACAAAGCATTCCATCAGGGAGACATGGTCAGTCATAGAAATGGAGATAGCTCTTTACGAAAGGGGAGGGCACTCCTGAGAGAGAGTGAGTTAGTGAGCTAGGAAAAGTCATAAGCTTCAAAGCTGCCCCTTACAAGAGCTCCCACCTTTTATGGTCACTTTGACAGCACCCACCTGCTGCATTTCTGGATCTTGGATGTGTGTGTATGAGTGTGTGTGTGTGTGTGTGTGTGTGTGTACACACTGTATTGTTACAAGTAGCCCAGGTGAGGTAGGATTTCCAGGCTTCTGCCAACTGACATCTATCATATGTTGGCCTTGATGCCTCCCAATTCTCCTGTCACAACAGCCTTAAAGAATGCTTCTCTCTATGACATAGTGAACATTTATTCTATTCGCACCTGCTCAGCCATGGCAGGGTGCAGCCCTGACATGCTTCTCCTTGCTCATCATTGTTTCCTGCCCTTCTCGACACTCCTCAGTTTTCTTGGAGGCTCATTCTCTTCTTCTTTGAACCCTGGCTTTCTTCTCTTCTTGAGCTCTTAGAAGTCTCACAGCCCCTAGGCAGGTTTTCTAAGGTACGCATGTCTTGTCCCATGCCCAGTGTTACTGCACCCAGTCTCATTGCCCATAAGTACCTGTAATTCCCTCCTACCCTTCTCCCCTGAGTACCAAGCCAACATTTGTATGGCTGGCACACCCACAGTCTCTACAGGCTGGATGGCCCCCTGAGGCAGAACCAGATGGCTTTGAGCATCCCTCTGCCCTGTGAGATGACCTTGTACCAAAACATGTATCCTCTTTTCTCTCTGTGCATACTAAACTTTCATGGAGGAAAGAAAAGATACAAGTATCCCTGTTTGCTGTGAATTAGGGAGGAAAAACTATACCTGACTGTTATAAACTTGGTATATCAAAAACATAGACAGATTTGTTTCCACAATTTCAGAGCCAATTGAATAGCAATAAATTCATAAGCTACCTCAGTTGTGTTAGCTGTAACTTACCAAGTAGTTCTGATTTCCCTGGATAGCTTGTCATTGGCAAATACAGGTTCCTTTATTCCAATCTTAAGTACTAATGCTAATTCTCAACTCACACATTATACATCACTCAATAGAGTGAGTGAGTGTGTGTGTGTGTGTGTGTGTGTAGGTTACAGATTAGCTACAAAAGGGTGGGAGAGGCCATAGATTTCAGAGACCTTGCTGAAAGCAGAGGCAGAGCTTATGTAGATGCAAAGACAATCACTACAAGTGATTAGATATTAAGAATTCATATAGGGCTAGAGAGATGGCTTAGTGGATAAGCACTTGCCTGTGAAGCCTAAGGACCCTGGTTCGAGGCTCAATTCCCCAGGACCCACGTTAGCCAGATGTACAAGGGGGCACATGCATTTGGAGTTCGTTTACAGTGGCCGGAGGCCCTGGCGCGCCCATTCTCTCCCTCTCTCTGTCTGTTGCTCTCAAATAAATAAATAAAAATGAACAACAACAACAAAAAAAAGAATTCATAGAGAGAGCTGCTAGAGGAGCCCGCCTAGCCACAGATCCAAGTAACTGAGGCATGGGACCATTTAGGCAAGGCTCAGAACCAGGATGGATAGATGTATGAGCCAATCAGCAGATGAATAAACAGACAATACTTCAAGTACATCTCATCAAACTATGATAACTGAAGCCCCAGAGACAGTAGGGAGTTCTCTGCCTATTTTGTCCCTTGTTGTGCACAGAGACAACAGATTGGTGAAGCTGTTGCCTTGACAGTATTAGATGTCCTTTGTATGAGGTCCAAGTAAAGCTATTGCACCTTCTGTTGGTCTGGTGTTTTTGATAAGTCCCCGGGCCTGGCTTTCCTGGTATGGACTTTTGTTTTTTTTTCAAGGTAGGGTTTCACTGTAGTCCAGGCTGACCTGGAATTCATTATGTACTCTCAGAGTGGCCTTGAACTCATGTTGATCCTCCTAACTCTGCCTCCCAAGTGCTGGGATGAAAGGTATGTGCCACCATGCCCAGCTGGTATGGTTTTAATATAGTCATGAGCTTATATGTTTCCAATCTACTTTGGTAAATAAGTGTGACTTTTTATTTTTGGAAATACATTATCAAAATTTGCCACAATGGTTGGTACTGGCCAGGCAGTGATGTCCATGTGCATAAACAAGACATTTGTACTCAAAGTGAAGTCAAAAGCTGCTTTTTTAATCACGCAGGGCAAGGCAGAGCATGAAAGCCACTGCTCACACAACTTAGTGCTGGGCAGAACTTAGCTCAGGGTATAGCCTGATCTTCTGCATGTTAACTTTTCCTAGCATTAAGAGTTTTGCTTTATCTCACTGTTGATTGCTAACATTCCCAGAGGTTGATTCCCTGAACTAGCGTAGCGCCAACTCATCCCTTTTCTTACACTCACTCCATTTTTCGATGCAGGCCAGTTTGGAGCCAGAGAAAACAAATATGGACTCTTCTGAGTTCCCTTGAACTTGTTTCAATAGGTCAGAGGGGTCAGGCGCTGTTCTAAAGGATGTGCAGTTAATCTACATAACAGATATGCAAGATGAGTTCAGCTATTTTCCCCATTTTTTTCTGTGTGTAGGCCATTGTGTGTGCAGGCTTTGATGTGTGCGTGTGGGCGTTTAGACCAGAAGTTGACATCCGGTGCTTCCCTTAAATGCTCTCCACTGCAGTTATTGAGGCAATGTCTCTCGACTGAATCCAGAGCTCACCAATTTGCCCCAGGAGCCCCATCTCCACTTTGGTAGTGCTGGGGTTACAGTCACACCACAAGGTCTACCCGGCATTTGCATCAGTGCTGAGGGTCTAAACTCAGGTGTCATGCTTATACAGCAAATGTTGCATCCGTCGTGCCACTTCTCTAGCCCATTATCTCTATTTTAAGATGGAAAACATAGGATCTGAGAGATTGAAAAACTTTTCCAAGTTTGGGTGGCAGAGCTTGGCTTAAATCTAGGCTGCTGGCTACTGGGTTAATTGCACTTGAGTACAAGAAGCCTGGAGGTACGGCCTGTTTTCACAGCCTGGGAGCAGAGTGACCCAAGCTCTGAACCAGGAACCCATCTTCCAACTTGTGTTCCCTTTGTTTAAGCATCTGACGCCAGAGAGGGGGTGACTTTCTAGGGCAACTTAGGAGGACTGAGGTTGAAGGAAGTCTTGGTATCAACACGGTGGGAGATGGTCTTTCCTACTCATGTCATTCTTCTCAGAACAGTGATTGACTGATATAGTGGCGGTACCCGGGGCCTGAGCCAAGGATCCTGCTTGGAGCAGATGTGGAGTTTTCAATTCCATTTTAGAAGTGTCCCACATCCTCCTTCTGAAACCACTACAGTACACCCCACTCATGTGGACCTTCCTACAGTCCATGGCCAGCTGATTCCATTATAAGCACGACTGGATTGTAGAATATGTAGCTTCCACAGGGATATTAGAAAGAAAAAATTGTAAGTGGAAAGGAAGATTTTTATAGAGTTGAGATTTTCACAAGGATCTCAAAACTGGTATCTTGGGGGAAAGTTGCCCAGAGTAAATAATTCATTTAAATGTTGCAGTTTGGATGGCTGATAATTAGATTTTATGTGTTGCTCATTATGTTTATTGTGGAAACGACCACTACCCTGCTGATTTGAGGAGTGAATAAGCATATCTTTTAACAGCTGTAGTGTAAAATTTAGAAATTACACTCTGATTAGACTCACTGGGTCTGGTTGTTTCATACTATCAAAGTGCTCGGTCTCTGCCATTCTAGGCACTTGCGTGAACACTGACACTGTAGATGTCATGACAGGGTGCTTCCCTGCTTTGCTGAAGAGGCTTAATTCTCCCAGGGAGGGTTAGGGTTCCCACTGATGGAGCAAGGGTGGCCATCAGATAAAGCTTATACAGGGGTTAGGAGTAAAATAACCCATCTTAAAGGCAGCTACTGAGAGCTACAGGCCCAAAGGGAAGAGATAGATATTATGCCCTGACAGAGCCTATGAACACAGAGAATTTAAGAGAACAGGGTCTGGGAAATGAAATCCAAGAAGTTCTGACTTACTGTGCCCACCCCCCCCCCCAGGAGGCCAGCTGGCCCACACATACAAGTAACCAGTTCATTGTCTAACTCATCAGCCTGCCAGAAGATTCTACATACACTCAAAATTACCCATTTAACACACTCCTACTTAACTCTTAAGTTACACCCCCTGGGTATAAGAAGAACAGATCCAAGTTAATAGGAGACTACCTGCTCTGGACCCCTCCCAGCTAAGGATCTTTTCTGTTTACTTTCACTTTCACCTTCTTTTTAAAAATAAACCCTTGTTTACCTTGTCCTTCTGCAGTGTCTACACTCATCGTTATTCATAAGTAGCAAGACAATGAACTTGAAAGATACTGGCTTGAGGAGTGTTAGTGACCATTGAGTGTCTGGTACTCAAGCCCTTAAGCCAAGTCCATCCAGAGCCGGGAGAGGCTCCATCATTCTCAACACTCACAGTAATAATTCCCATAAGAACCAAGGATGACTGTTGTGACTTCTCTTCAATAAGAAGTGCCATCACCTCTTTGTGTGGGACTGGAGCTGAGGTGTAACAACCACTGACCAACAAGGAGTCTGCAAAGTTTGAACTCCAGGTGGGGTAGGTGCTGTGGGCTGCTCAGGACCCCGTGCACACCTGGAGGGGCCGCATGCACAGCTTCTGCCATGCTTCAAGGCTCTTACATTGTGACATCCTTCCCCATTCATGTGACACTGGTGGATGCTGAAGTCATTTATACATGATTTTAGAAAGATCATGGAGCACTAATCAGAAGTCTGTACATTTAAGGATGCTATTATAGATGCTTTCATGTTGCAGGAATGAAAGTTCATGTTTTTCTCATTGTGGATCCTTGAAGGTCATCTGCTCTGTTCAGAACCCTTATTACCATGTCTGACACTACTTTGACACAAATGATGCATTTCCAAGAACAAAGAGCTGTCACAGGAACTTGAATGCTGCATTTATAAGGACTTTGGCTTTTTAACTTTACATGTTTAAATAACTTACAAGTTCCTATTTGCACAAAAAGGATGGCTACAAGTCCAAAGTGGAGTCCATTACGGCGAGGTACAGGCTCTTCAAGGGCACCACCTGACGCCAACATCAGGATCAAGCCAGACCCGCTGCGCTGAAGAATCCATAGTGTCTGCAGAAGCCTCCAACTGCCTGCTGGAGGTAAGTGTCCGGTCACCTGGGAACACATTTTTGCTCTCCTGGAGGAATTTCACCTTCATCTTTCTGCAACAAGACCTTACATAGATCCATGAGGGCTTTTTTTTTTAAAATTTAATTTAATTTTATTTATTTGAGAGCAACAGACACAGAGAGAAAGACAGATAGAGGCAGAGAGAGAGAATGGGCGCGCCAGGGCTTCCAGCCTCTGCAAACGAACTCCAGACACGTGCGCCCCCTTGTGCATCTGGCTAACGTGGGACCTGGGGAACCGAGCCTCGAACCGGGTCCTTAGGCTTCACAGGCAAGCACTTAACCGCTAAGCCGTCTCTGCAGCCCTCCATGAGGGCTTTTTGGCACTAGGCAGAAAGACAGACCTGGTTTTCTGTATTCTGGTTTGTACCCCTGTAGTTACTTTGGTGGCAAGGATGAAACAAGAACATCTTAATGTCCATCATTCTCGACCGCACCACATCACATTAGTAAGTGTACACCCCTTTCCAAAGGCGAGTCATTAAAGTTGAATTTGAACTTTATATTCACCTAGAACTTATTTTCATCAAAAACTATTCTTTTACTACTGGTTAAGTTTCATGAGTACAGAAGGTATATAGATTTTTATGAATTCTAAATAATCACTTGATTAAATCAAAGTCAAGTTAATATCTACTTAGTAATTACAAGTAAATTTTCTACCTTTTTAATGTATTGATTTACCTATTCTGGATATTTCATTAAATGCAATATGTGGACTTCCTCTGGCTTTCTTTGGGTATCATTTTTTTTTCTTGCAGCCTGATGTTTGCTACATAGTATGTTTTGGAGGTTCAGCCATGTTGTTTCACAACTTTGTTATTTTTATAACTAATATTTACCTGTATGGATATAATACATTTTATTCATTCATTGAAAGACATTGAGATTATTTCTTCCTTTTATAGGGGAATTTTATATTCTATAAGAACACGTTCTATAGAAAGAAGTCTGCATGTATACATTGCAAACAATGCAGCACGAACATGCTGCTAATGGAACGTGACTTAGCCTTAAATCTAGATTTCAACCAAACAGTGGATGGGGAGGAATGCCAGACACAGTGGCTTTGGTGTATTTCAACCCTCCCCTGTTACACAGAGAGGATGATGCCGGGCAGTGGCATTTCAAAGGCAAGACTCACATGGCCACAGGAGAAAGTTAAACTTTGAACTGCTATTACAAATGCTGAAGAGAAAAGGATTGAGGGAGACACATTTCTCTTTGATTTTTTAGATTACTGTTTTTCTGAATAAAGCACCATTTAAAGATTAAATTCCTGGCTTCTCTTTATATAAAGGGTAACACAAGCTGCTTCTACCTTTTCACTATTGTGAATAGCATAATCAGTATAGCTTTTATATCCATATGTGCTATGCTTGTGTGTCAGATAAGTGGTGTCGGAAACACACAACTGGAGCTTATTTTTATATGCAACCCATTCTCTTTGAAAAAATAAAAAACTCTCTGTGGTCTTTTTATGGTATGTTCCCATTGCCCAGGGAAGGACAGGCCAAGGAGGGGTGAGTGTCAGGCAGGGGTGACTGCATGATCCAGTACCAGACTCGTCACCTACCACATGTTCTGTCCCCAAATGTCCTCCATACCTGTGCCCATCCTGGAGCCTCAGCCCTCTGACACAGAATCTCCACAGTGAGTGAATGGTTAGTATCCTGGAACTATCACCTGAGCTATGCAACTTAATTATATCTTGCAGGGGGGAAAATGAATGGCAATAGAAACTGAGACCTAAAATTGCATGAGGAAAAGTCACTCAGTCTGCAAACACTTCAAGGTCCTACCCAAGCCTCTCAGTTTTAATCATTGTAAGTGTATTGGCTGGAGAATAGATAATGCCAAAGAGAAATTTGTGCCCCTCTACATTGGCTATCAGACTATTGAAAAAAATGGTCCCAAAGGAATTGAAATTTCCCCAGGAACATCATGCTTGAGAAAGAAAAGGTTAAAGCATGGTGCCAGCCAGAAGAGAAGCTTGTCCTTCAGGAAAGAATTCATGGAGTTCCAACTGGTCAGAGACCACCTTGCAGGAGAGGCTGGATGGAATGCAGATGATGATGGCGGGTCACTAATGGGTGGCACCACATCTTGGCCAGTACTGCTTAGTTATGTCTATCTCTTGCCCTCTATTTAAACGTAAACCTCATGTCAAGACCCCAAGATTTTCTGGAGGGATCACTGGACCTCTTTAATTGTTTCTTCTCTCAATGTGGCCACAGTGAATATATTTCCTTATACTGTTTCTCATTATTGTTTCTTCATTTGGCATATTGAGGATAGGTAGTGGAACCTAGTTTGCTGGGGTGGCCAGGAGCCAGGTCTGTACCCTAAAGATGCTAGCAACACCTTAGGAATTTGAACAGTTCAGTCTACTTGTGTATAATTTTTAGATAAATTGTTGGACTTCTGGTTAACATGGTGGCGTAGGTACCAAACCAAAGCAGCCTAGGGGGGAAAAAGACCAAAAAAAAACTCAACAAAATACACACTTTTACTAAAAAGCGAGGTGTATAGGAAATTGAAACGACAGCAGAGAAGTAGGAGAGGTCCAGAGCATCCAGAGCCAGCACAGGCCAGCAAAAGCGGCCCTGGCAGGTCCACTGACTGTGGGGGCACACCAGAAAGCTGCCAGGCTCAGCTAGAGCCACAGGAAATGCCAGGTGAGGGGATTTTCCACTCACACAGGAGCTCTCTGCAAACTCTAGAAATGTGAAGGGAGAGCGGCAGTAAACAAAGGAGGAGCAGATCACAAGGTAGAAGAACACGTGGAAGAGCGAGAGAACTAGAACAGCATCAGCTCCCTCCCCTCCCCCACTGCCTGAGCCCAGCTCCAGTGAACAGAACAGCGGTCCTGGGACCCGGCCATGCCAACTTGAGCCGAGAGTGTGACCCAGGCAGGAGCAGAGTCTGGCAGCAACATCAGCAGCTCTGGCACTGGCAACAGTGGCCACAGTGGCAGCAGATAGAGCAGCAGCTTAAGTGGCAGCAGTGGAAGATTCAGCAGCAGCAGCTTCAGTGGCAGCAGTTGTGGTTCCAGCAGTGGAAGCTGCAGCAACAGCAGCAGCAGCAACAGCAGCAGCTTCAGCAGTAGCAGTGGTAGATCCAGCAGCAGGAGCTTTAGCCACAGCAGCGACAGATCCAGCAGCGGCAGCTTCAGCAGCAGCAGTAGCAGTTCCAGCAGTGGAGGTGCTGATCTGCAAGGCCACAGTTGCCAGGCTCGGTTTGCCCCACAATCAAAGCCAGTACCCAGCTCCAGAAATCAGAACAGCGGTCCAACGACCCAGCCAGCAACTTGACTGAGACCAAAATCATCCAAAAAGGTAACTGGGATTGTGCCAGGAAAGAGTCTCACTTGCTCACAAGCTGACTTGGATCCCTCAACAGACCAGAAATCTTAACCTCTTTGTTGATAGAGGATCTGGTGGTTATAATACCCACTCTTACATACATACTTGGTGCTGTTTCTGATTGAATGTGTACCATGTTTAGTTAAATTTTAGAACCTACTTGTATTTTGTTCCACTCAGCCTACTTGAATACTCCCATAGCAGGGAAACTCAACCCCTAGGAAGACCTTTGTAGATACTCTAAGAGTCTTAAGAGCCACACCTAACACCTTAAGCTCCTACCCTGAAAATATATAACATCAGATCAATTGATACAGCTAAAAATACCCAGCTAGCTAGAAAATCTAAGCATTAATGTAATCCACGATGCAAAAATATATACATTATGACACAAAAACACTAAAAAGCAAGACAATTTAAATCTACCTAAAAGCATTAATGTATCAGAAATGACCTCCAGTGAGAACGAGTTAGAGGAAATGCCTGAGAAAGATTTCAAAAGAAGGATTGCAAATATGTTCAAAGAAGTCAAAGAACAAATCAAAGGAGTCAAAGAGGAAATCAAAGAGGAAATCAAAGGAATCAAAGAAGATGCAGGACATCAATTTAATCAAATAAAGAAGGCAATACAAGACATAAATAAGGAAATAGAAATAATAAGGAAAAACCAGTCAGAATTACTAGCAATGAAGAACAAGTTAATGAAATAAAAATCTAGAAAATCTCAACAGTAGAATGGGTGAAGGAGAGGACAGAATATCTAAGCTAGAAGTGGCAGATCTAATACAGTCCAACAAAGAGAAACACAAACTAACAGAAAAGTACGAATGGGAATTTCAAGATATTCAGGACACTATGAAAAGATCAAATATAAGAATTCAGGGCATAGTAGAAGGAGAAGAATTTCACTCCAAAGGCATAGTAGACATCTTCAACAAAATCAGAGAAGAAAACTTCCCCCAAATTAGGAAAGAGGTGCCAGTGCATATACAGGAAGCCTTTAGAACCCCAGCCAGACAAAACCTGGAAAGAACCTCTCCTCGCCATATTATAATCGAACTACTGAACACACAAACCAAAGAAAAATATTAAAAGCAGTTAGAGAGAAAAATCAAGTTACCTAAAACAGCAAGCCCATCAGGATTAGAGCAGATTATTCAACACAAACTTTAAAAGCCAGAAGGGCTTGGAGTGATGTATTCCAAGCTCTGAAAGATAACAACTGTCAACCAAAGTTGCTTTATCCTGCAAAGTTATCCATTCAAATAGATGGAGAAATAAAGACCTTGCATGACAAAAGCAAGTTAAAAGAGTATTTGAAGACAAAACTAGCTCTACAAGAAAATACTTGAAAGAATCCTCCATGCTGAAGAAAAGGAAAAGCACACATATAAGGAACCTGTAAAAAACAAGTAATACTCAAATACTAGTTAACACAAGAGAGAAAAGGTAGAACTTGAACCATAGAAAAAAATGGCAAACATAAATACACACCTTTCAATAATATCTCTTAATATCAACGGCCTCAAAGCCCCAACAAAACACATAGGTTTACAGACTGGGTTAAAAAGCAGGATCCTACAATTTGTTGTCTCCAAGAAACTCACTTTCTACAAAGGATAGACATTATCTTAGGGTGAAAGGTTGGAAAACAGTGTTTCAAGCAAATGGACCTAGAAAACAAGCAGGGGTTGCTATCCTAATATCTGACAAGGTAGACTTCAGTCCAACGTTAGTCAAGAAAGATAAGGACGGACACTTAATATTGATTAAGGGCACACTCCAACAGGAGGACATTACAATCCTAAACATATATGCACCTAACATGGGGGCTACCAAATTCATCAAACAAACACTATTAGAACAAAGGTCACATATAACACCAAACACAGTGGTGGTGGGTGACTGTAACACCCCACTGTCATCAATTGTCAGGTCATCCCAGGAAAAAAATAAACAGAGAGGCATCTGGACTAAATGAGGTCATAGAAGGAATGGACCTAACAGATATATACAGGACATTTCATTCAAAGGCTACAGAATATACATTCTTTTTAGCAGCACATGGAACATTCTCTAAGATAGACCATATATTAGGACACAAAGCAAATCTTAACAAATTCAGGAAAATTGAAATAATTCCTTGCATTCTATCTGACCTCAATGGAATTAAACTACAAATCAATAGCAAGAAAGGCTTAGATTATACACAAATCATGGAAACTAAACAATACACTACTAAATGATGAATGGGTCAATGAAGAAATCAAGAAGGAAATCAAAAAATTTATAGAGTCATACTCTGGTTTCTCTTCAGACTGAATAAACCTTTCACCTTTTACTAGTATATATATATATGGAGAGAGAGAGAGAGAGAGTCAAATGATAATGAGAACACAACATACCAAAATCTCTGGGACACAATGAAGGCAGTCCTAAGAAGTAAATTTATAGCTTTAAGTGCCTATATTAAGAAATTAGAACGGTCGCAAGTAAATGACCTAATGCTTCACTTTAAAGCCTTGGAATAAGAAGAACAAGGCAAACCAAAAATCAGTAGACGGGAAAAAATAATAAAGATTAGGGCAGAAATTAATGAAATAGAAACAAAAAAAAGTCCCAAAAATTAATTAAACAAAGAGTTGGTTCTTTGAAAGGATAAACGAGATTGATAAACCCTTAGCAAATCTGACCAAAAGAAAGAGAGAAGAGACACAAATTAATAAAATCAGAGATGAAAACGGTAACATCACAACCGATTTCAGAGAAATTCAGAATATCAGAGGGACATACTATAAAAGCATAGAAAAATTGTCTTCAGCATTTTGGGATAAGTATGGAGGATCATAAAGGAAACATGGCCTAGCGGCCCCTTGGTGCTATGTACAGTGCTCAGGACATTGAATAGTCATTTAATCCTCACAAGCACTTGTGCTCGGCACTGCCCAGTTTTCTCCTTTCAAGTAAGAGCAGTGAGGCACTAAAGATTGGCCCACATGACGTAGCAGGAGAGAAGTGTGGAGACTGAGGCAAACATTGACATGCAGAAGAAATCAGAGCAAACATGAAGACTGGAAAACTCCTGGGCACCACAGGCAAACATGTAACAAGATCTCTATCTATATGTACAATATCTCAGCCCCTATGTACAAAACTGTGTTTGACATGTGAACGACTCAAAAGCCTGTGATACTGAGATATAAAAGCCCCAATCAGTGTTAGTCACTGAGCTTCTAAAATTCTCTTTTCCTTAATACCAAGTCTCTGTTTCTACCACTATCCACATATTCCTGTCCAATTTATTGTTTGAGAATACAAGAACCTGAAAGTCCCAGGAGGCGCCTCTCTAGGTCTGCTGTAGCAATGGGATCCTGCCAGTACATGGCAGCTGTGCAATCTGAACGCAGCCCATCTACCTCCAGAGCCAACCTGCATACTTGGAAAAATTTGCACCTAATTTCAAATCCCCACTGTGTATTTCTGCTAGCTTTAACATAACTCATTTATGTAAATATGATGGAAAACGACTC
Organism: Jaculus jaculus; assembly: GCF_020740685.1. Classification (NCBI taxonomy): domain Eukaryota; kingdom Metazoa; phylum Chordata; class Mammalia; order Rodentia; family Dipodidae; genus Jaculus; species Jaculus jaculus. Next base: position 52,206,792 of record NC_059103.1, on the reverse strand, counting down.
CTGTGAACTTCTGAGGCACTTTTTTTTCGTGTTTAACATCTTGGAACTTGACTTTTTCAACACCTTGCAGGAATCTGTGTCAAGATAGTTTTGAAATGATCAGGCTGTGCCTGTACTGATGAGTCAGACGCAATCACCAGACAGGAGAGTAATCTCACTGAGACTCATTTGAATGGCTCATGGACTTTGCATCCTAATTTCTGTCCCAATTTACATCCAACTTTATAATTCTGGAATGTCAATGGACAGCTGCATGAATAATCTTGTTCGCAAATAAAGATGCAAATACAAGAAGAGAGAATGAAGCTCTCTAGGAGCATATGCCAAGAGTGGACATGACATTCTCAGCTCTACATTTTCCCATGTTCTTTCTTGTTTGCTGCCTCTGAGCTTACTTTAAATTAGACTTCTCCTGTCTTTCTGCACAGAGCAGATGGATTAAGATAATTATTAAGAAAATATAGGTACCTGAGAAACTAGAACTTTAATTGCAAGATTAATGACAGTGGTAAGTATACAGCTTGTCTTTTGTTGTTAAGTATGCTGGGCATAATAGAAGCATGTATAAACATCAAACAAGCTATAGTTTTTGGGCTATGGAGATGGGTAAAGTGCTTACACACAAGTGTGAGTACCTGAGTTTGGATCCCCAGAAGCCACACAAAGTCTGGATACAATATCAAGCATCTGTAATCCTTGCCTCGCTGCAGTGGGATAGGAGGCAGAGACAGGAGACTCTTGGAAGCTCTTGGGCCGGGTGACCCTCCCTCAAACATGGTAGGCAACAAAGACTGACACTTAAGGTTGTCCTCTCACCTCCTCACACTCACGTTCACACACACTCACACGTACACATACATAGATACCTACACAGCATACACACGGTGATAATAAAAATTAAATTAATAAAAGGATGCTTACTTAATTAAAACACATAGAAAATTCAGTAATGGCCATATGTTGGACTCCAAACCACCAGACTACATTCTAAGAGTATCAATATTCATATTTCCCTTAATCAAGGTTCCCTTTAACCACTTGGAAGGGATAATTCTTTTAAAAATTATTTTGTTTTTATTTATTTATTTAAGATAGGTAGAAAGAGACAGAGAAAGCGAGAAAGAATGCATTCCAGGGCCTCTAGCCACTGCAAACCAACTCCAGATACATGTGTCACCTTGTGCATCTGCCTTACATGAGTACTGGGGAATAGAACCTGAATCCTTAGGCTTTGCAGGAAAGCACCTTAATTGCTAAGTAATCTCTTAAGCCCCAAGGTATAATTCTTTCCTAGTATAGTAACCCTATGTATGTTAAACACTTAGAATTTCATAATCATCATGAAAATGCTATAAAATGACAATTTCACCTTAAAAGGGCAACATGAATTTTGAAGTGGTACAATCACTTAGGGTCTCATGGAGATCTTCACTTAGGACAGACTACTTGATGGTGACCTGGGATTCCTCCCCAGGATTCATCCCTTATCTCTTGAGTTTGATTCAGCTACTTCCTGTCTTCAGAGTAAATAACATGTATCCTTAAACTAGCAGCTAAAGAAGTCCTTTTGTTGAGAAAAGCCTTTTAACATAGAAGCATCCCTTACTAAGAATTTACCTTCATGTTTCAAATACCTGCATTTACCACAGACTTAAAAGCACTACATGGGCTGGAGAGATGGCTTAGTGGTTAAGAGACTTGCCTGTGGAGCCTAAGCCCCCAGATTCAACTTGCCAGATCCTATATAAGCCAGATGCACAAGGTGGCACACACATTTGGAGTTCAATTACAGTGGCTGGAGGCCCTAGTGCTCACGCTCTCCCTCACGAGAAAAAATAAAAAAATAAAAACTCACATAGAAAATTCTAGAAACACGCAAGTCATAGCTTTAAATAATTTTTTTTAATTCTTTTTATTCTTTATTTTTTAAATTCTTTATTCTATAAGCAGAAAGAGATAGAAATAGTGGTATTTATTTATTTGAGAGAGAGAGAGAATGGGCATAGCAGTGCCTCCAGCTGCTGCAAACTAACTCCAGGTACATGTGCCACCTTGTCTGTCTGGTTTACATGGGTACTGGGGAATTCAATCTGGGTCCCTCTGCTTTGCAGGCAAGTTCCTTAACCATTAAGCCATCTCTCCAGCCCTTTAAATAAATTTTATTACCTTATATTGTTATCCTTATTCAATCTAATTATTAATTTTATTTTATTGGGGTTAATAATTTTCTGTGCTTATTTATAAATTAAGTTTATCATAGGTTTGCAGTATATAGAAAGGAAACACAGTATATATAGTGGTTGATATTATCCAGTTTCAGGCATATCCTGGAGAGACATATTAGAATATGTCCCCCATAGGTAAGGGAAAAGTATTTTAAGACTAATCTATTTGCTAAGTTACTACTAAATTTAAAATTAAAAAGTATAAAATACTATTACTTCCCTGAAGGAGCTTATATTTAGCAAAAATTCATAATAAGAAGAAAAATGTTTGAAAAAGGCAGTTCTATGGTAAGGTTGAGAGCCAACAATGGCTCTCTGGTACTGGGTAGGCTGAGAGCTCTCCAAACATGTGGCTCTCAAATTTTTTTTTTTTTGTCTTAAAATTAGCATGGAATTGAAAAAATATAACCATGAATAAAGGTAAATTATGAAAGATTTATTTTAAGAAAGAGTAGAAACAAAGCAGGAAAGGCTTCCAAGCAAAGAAAGGTGGCCCTCTGTTGTAGTCAGCTCCATGTTTCAGGGATAAATACTCAACCAGGTAGAGTGTTTGGGGAGAAGGGATATATCTCAAGCTTAAAGATCCAGGATAAGTTCCATCCATGGCAGAAGAAGCTGGCTCCCTTTACAGACCCAAGAAGAGAGAGAAAAACCACCAACAGCTGGCTCCACAAATGCAAACAGCCAGAGCTCATACCGCTTTTTCCAAACCTATGGGCTGGAGTCAAGATTTGCCCCAAAATACACCTTAAGGCTGAACCCCAGGAACCACTTCCAGGGATATCTTCAGCAGGCTTTTGTAGACTTAAGCAGGAAGCTTAACAATAATCAAAAGTACCTGAGGCTATGGTGTACATCCATTCACATTCAAACTAGCTCTTCCCCAAGCCCAAACTGGGAGAAGTCCCCAGAAGGAAAATCCACATAGCAAACTGGGATCAGGTCTTTTTGTAAATCCAACTAGTAGGAATCCCAATAGGATGAAACTCATTGCCAAGTTCACATGTGTATGAAGACTTTAATGGGAGGAGATTGAGGACTCAGCATGGGCCCAGCAACGGAGGGCGCATGCCAAGGAAAAGTTAAGGAGGAAGAATCAGGAAGCTGCTCCTTATTGCTATTTATTTATTTATTTTCATTGACAACTTCCATAATTGTAAGCAATATCCCATGGTAATTCCCTCCCTCCCCTTACTTTCCACTTTGAAACTCTACTCTGAATCATATCCCCTCCCCCTCTCAATCAGTCTCTCTTTTATTTTGATGTCATGATCTTTTCCTCCTATTATGATGGTCTTGTGTAGGTAGTGTCAGGTACTGTGACGTCATGGGTATCCGGGCCATTTTGTGTCTGGAGGAGCATGTTGTAAGGAGTCCTACCCTTCCTTTGGCTCTTACATTCTTTCCACCACCTCTTCTGCAATGGACCCTGAGCCTTGGAAGGTGTGATAGAGATATTTCAGTTCTGAACACTCCTCTGTCACTGCTCAGCACCATTGTGCCTTCTGAGTCATCCCGAGGTCACTGCTGTCTGAAAGGAGAAGTTTCATCAACCAAAATTGAGAATAGCATTAACATATCAGTATTAACTTTAATAGAAGTGCTTACTGAGCAGTTTAGCGAGCTCATGACTACCCCTGTTGTAGATTTTCAGTATCAGGGATGTATTCCCTCCCGTATAGTGGGCCTCCAGTCAAATTAGAGGGCAGTTGGTTTACCCCATAACAGATATGCCACTATTGTATCCGTTGGCTCATTTGGCCTGGCTGGCCAATGTAAGGCTTGCAATGTCCACTGTTGAGTATCTTCACTGGTGATTTCTCTCTCTCCCATTGTACTGTATGCAGCATAGCTTTTCCCAGATTTCTGCCAGTTCCTATAGAGAAAGCGATCTAAAACCCATGATGAAAAAGGCTTTTCCATTTCTCATGTATCAGTCCGATGCCTCATCACCAACTTTGCATAGGCCCTTTTCTTTAGTATGCTTCTGTTGAGCTTGGGGTAACATTTATAAAAGATAAATAGTAAGAACACCATGATTGTTATTAAGATAGTAGGAGAGGATCTTATAATATTATTTGTATATTTTATGTATACATAAGTCTATGTAAAAGCTTAGCATTCATTCATCATAAACCCTGAGTGTAGAACCAAGAGAAGTGGATGTTTGCATTTAGAATTAAAACGGGAAACCCATAAGGCTGAATCTTTGTTTATATTATAATATGCTTTAGTTATACTGTCCTAGTGGGTGTTTTAAGACTAATTAAATGCCCAAAATTTAAACATATATGTAAAAGTCAGTTGTGGCTCCTTAGGAATGACTGTTAGTGATCCAGAGAAGCTCGATGGTTCTTTTAGCATTTGTAGCATCTGTTGGCATGAGTCAGGACATTTCTGACCATGTAGTTTCCCTAGGAAGCATTGAAAATCTTTTCCTCTTTTGCAGAATATATATTGGTTAGAATTCAATCCCTAGGTCTCCATGGTTGTACAGAAATTCCTCCAAATTTAAATATTCTCTCCTGAAGAGAAGAGGGCATCAGGAGGTCAACAGGTCAGAGAGAGCTAAAACTTACAAGGTCACAGAAACACTTGCCAATGTTATAGGAGCAGTCAACAACTGTGAAGGAGCAGACTCTAACCAATGCTGTGCAGCAATTTTCTAAACTTAAAAGGTTTCAAGACTCCTTACTAAGAATATATAAAGGACAGACAACTGCTTGGGAAGAAGAGTCTCCCACCAGCTGAGCTAACTGTAGGCCGTGCACTGTGCTTGAAAGATGTACTTTCTGAGAGTCGTCTCCTATGCTGGGATGAGGTTTTCAGTGATGCAGCTGCCTTTCAGTCTTCCATTGCTCCTTCACCTTGTTGTGGAAGTAAACCAAATACACACACTTGTTCACCAAAACTGGTTTTGGTATAAACCAATTTAGTCTGTCAACTGTTCTCCATCTAGGCAGTGTGTTGGTGTCTCTCCAGGGAAAAAAAATTTACATGACACCATGACCTCTCTGATCAAGACGACAAATGACCCATCAGAGTTGTAGGACAGCAGAGATGCCCCAACATATTCTGGAGCCGGTGTGACCTCAGACCAGGAACCAAAGTATTGTTTGTCCTTTTGTCCCCAGGGCCTTCTTTGATTTTCACTTCTCTATGTGGTGATTGAACACCTAGAAGAACAGTTACACCTGTCTTGAAGAAAAGTATGGATCCAGAGCACATCTGATCACCTATGTCCCTAACAAAACAAATCAAGGTAAAGAATGATATAAAGCTTAAATTCATCTTGTCTAACATTTAACTTCGGTTCCCTGGTGACATTGCAAGCCATATCTAAAACATATAAAGCATTTGTACCATACCTTTAAATATCTAAAAGCTGTAGGTACAGGTAAAATATGTTAACAATCATGAAAATAATTTTCTACCAATAAATTTAAATTAATTGATTAAGACAGATCTAGAAAATGTCCTTGTCCAAAAGAAACTAAAGGAGCATAAAGTCTTGAAATCTCTGATTTAAAACATTTTGAGTTTGTCTGTATACCTTTGGAGGCAAGCATACCAATTAAGCAAGGAAAGCTGAAAACAGAACTGAACAAATCTTTGGACTTCAGGAAGAATAGAGCCCAGAGGACCATTTTTCTCAGGTGAAGACAATTATTTGAGTGTGAAGCAGGAGATATTGTGAGAGTCAATATACTTATGTGTATTAAGCAATAGGATCATTTTTAGATATCAGAACTGAGACAGTCACTTACCAAATGAAATCCTGAATAGACTTTGAATGAATATATGTTAATATCAATAAAGCAGAACCTGGTCATTGACAAACTAAAACAGCTTGGTTTTACAATAACTCTCTTTTTGTCTAAACTGGACAAGGTATAAATTTTGATTTGTTTTCAAAGAGAAGATAAAGGTAAACAAGCAATGTTCTTCACTAAATATTGACAGAGAAATATATAGCAATTGATCCGATGTACATCAGAGGTACTTTGATTAATATAAAGCAATTTTATATCTTATTTGTTACTCATGATTATTATAATAGAAAAAGTTGAGACAAAATCCCCAATAGTTTCTGTCTAAAAAATATCAGTAGTGTTTATAAATAATATATTCTAGTGCTATGACTTGGAGTTAACTCATTTTGACCTATGAATTGGAAATACAGCCCCTCAATATGGCTTTGAATTAAGAAAGCACAGAGTAATCCTTGCTTTTCTAAGAACAAAACTCACAATGAAGGAAACCAGAAATCATAAAGTATTATTATATGAAACATTTGACAGAATTAGCCCACTGACACCTCCTCTAGCCAGCTTTTTAAAAACTGAGATAAGCTTTTTTGAAAACAAACAAAATAATAAAAACACCTGAGTCTATTGGGAGATATACATTCAAACTACCACTTTCCACTCCTAGATCCCAATGGACTCATAACCATCTCACATTATAAGTTGTTTTCAATCCAACTTCAAAGGTCCCATAGTCTTTACTAACTTAAGACTATTCCAAAGTCTCGTCTGAGATTCAAGATTGTCTCTTAATTGTAAGTCCCATAAAATCAAAACAAATTGCATACTTCTAACATATAATGGCAAAGAGTGAACATTCCCATTGCTATAAGACATAACAAGGAAAGACTGGACCAATGTAAAATCAATAACCATAACATCTGAAGTTCAAGTCCAATATCTATGACCAGTGAAAAGTCTCTGGATTTTTTACTTCTGCTAGAACTATGGGATGGCTACCAAGGCTGGGCTGAGTGTCCAGAGGAAACTTTCATCTTGAGCCAACAGAGCTCTATAATAGCCCTTGCATAGTCGTGGTATACACAAAACATATTTGGGTCTTCATGCAAGCCATGGTTCATTTCCAATGGCTTCACTTGTCTTTCTATAAGGATCATTATAGTCTGGCTAAGATGCTGTCTCTCAGTAGCAGCTCCAGGAATCATGTCCACTTCATGAACCACTACATGCATTTTTTTCATGCTTCCGAAACCAATACCAGTTGTGCAGGACACAGCCATGTTGCGGATTCAGGGACAAAATAAACTGTGACCTTGAAGAACACTTCTATTCCTTTCTAAAGCTTTTGCACTTCTACCATTCAGTCTTTATCTAAAGCATTCTTTCCTTTATTTCAGTATAAAGTAGTTAGGTCATCCTTAATCATGGCACTATCTCCTTAACATTAGCAGCTTTAACAACCTGTCTAGTTCCAGTAACCTTAAACTTGTACCAATTTTTCAAACTTTAAAAGCCTCAGTTCTCTATCTTCTGCCAAGAACATCATGACTTTAAAATTCAACCTTGATTAAACTCTTAGGGTTTAGAAAGAAGAATAAAGCCAGTCCTTATGCCAGTAGCCCAGTTCCCATAAAGTTCTCTATTGTCTTTCCTTTCCCTTTGAAAGTTCATAAGCAAAACCTTCATGGTGGTTTGATTCAAAACGACTTACGTATTTGGAACACTTAGGTCTCCAGCTGGTGGTAATTTGGGAATTGAAGCCTCTTGGAGGTGGTGTATTGTTAGGGGTGAGCTTATGGGTGTTATATCCAGCTTCCCCTTGCCAGTGTTTAGCATACTCTCCTGTTGCTATTATCCACCTGATGTTGGCAAGGAAGGGATGTCCAACCTCTGCTCAGGCTGTCATTTTCCCCTGCTATCATGGAGCTTCCCCGTGAGTCTGTAAGCCAAAATAAGCCCTTTCCTCCCACAGGCTGATTTTGGTTGAGTTCTTCATGCAGCTAATCAAAACTCTCTGCTTCCAGTAACATTGTACCGAGAAGTTGGGTCGTTGCTGATAGAAACCAAGCTGTGTGGCTTTTGGAGTTTTCCAGCTGATTTTCAAGAGTAATGTGGAAGGATTTGAAACCTTGGCCTTAGAGACATCTATCAGTGTTGTAAGTATAGCTTGATGGGCTACTCTGATTAGAGGTGAAAGACTTGAATGCAGAAAGAAATATGAGGTTTTGCATATGAGGGGAAAAAGCTTTGCCTGAACTGGGATAGAATCACTTTGTGTGAGAGGCTTGCTGTTATGCCCATGTCCTGAGGACTTGTGTAGGGTTGCATTACATAGAAACAGACTTGTGTGAGCAGAGGATATGGCATGGAATAAAATGAAACCTCTTGGGCCAAAACTTCTGGCAGTTCAGCTACAATGGTTTGGCCTGAATACTGAAGGAGTATCCTATTTGTTCTTCAAAGTCAGATTTTTTCCCCCCTGGATTAGTTGGTTGCCTTCCTGATACTATAGAGTATAATAAATGCAGGAAAGAGAGGGTTATTGAATTTGAAACATGGTTATGTATTTTGAAAGTGCCCATGTGCAGTATGAAGCAGGTTTGTTGGTCTACCTGCATCAAGGCCTGATGGAGTCATGAGGATGAACTGTAAGTGTCAGTGGAGGCCCAGTGGAGAGGCTGAAACTATATAATGGCTACCAAGGTGCGCTACTGGCACTGGATGAAGTTTTCCAGGACTGTGAGTAGGGGTGGAATTGGAACTTCAGAGACTTGTCACTGGTTAGAATTATCAGACGTGGAGATTTGTCACTGATTACAGTTGTTCAGCCATGGAGTTAGAGTTTGATGTTTTCCCTGTTTGTTTTAAATCTTGTATTGGTGAATATTTCTTTGCTATGCCCAATGCCATCTTTTGCAGGTTAAATGTTTATTCTGTGTCATTCTGTTTTTTTTTTTTGTTTGTTTGTTTGTTTTTTTGCTTTTTTTGGTAGCATAGTTAAAAGACTATGGGGATGTTTGAACATCATTGGGACTGATAAAAACTATGGGGACATTTTTATGGGGGGGATTTCACGGTAGGGTCTCACTCTAGTTCAGGCTGACCTGGAATTCACTATGTAGTCTCAGGGTGGCCTCGAACTCATGTCAATCCTCCTACCTCTGCCTTCCAAGTGCTGAGATTAAAAGCTATGGGAACTTTTAATGTTAGACTGAATGCATTGCATTTAACATTATGAATGGTTATCAGTTTATGGGGACCAGGAGTGGAATGTGTGGGTTTGAATCAGTTGTCCCCCATAACTTATGTGTCCTTAATGCTTAGGTTTCCAGATGGTGGCAATTTGGAAACTGAAGTCTCCTGGAAGTGATGTATGCCATCATTTTCTCCTGTCATCATGGAACTTCCCCTCAAGTCTGTACGCCAAAATTAAACTGCTTGGTCTGGTGTTTTCTGCCAGTGATGTGAACTTGACTGCAATACCCTCCAAATACAATTCTCTGTGTACTTATAATTTCATAACTCTCATCAGAATAGCCATAAAACTTGGCTTACTGCCTTGGAAGCCATCTTTTGATGCAAATACCAATGCCCCCCACCCCACCTCTGGCTGCTAGCATGCAGCAGACCTGGGTGGAGCCTACTGGGCTCTGGCCTGGGGATGTACCCCTGTGCTATTAATGCCTGCTTTGTCTTTGAGGTATAAATTATCTAAAGAATAGTGAGTACTGATTAAAAGAATAAACTTTATATTAAGCCAGAGCAGGGGTGCTTTGACCTGATGGTCTGAGTTTTCATGTTACTTATATATGAAATTTTTAATTTTTTAATGGCTTTTAATTATGTATGTTCTTTAAAAACGTGTTTCAGGTAAAGCTGTAGATTTTATAAGAGAAATAATTGTTCAAAAGCCAATGGGTGATAAAGGCTGTGTGTACCCATTCCTCTAGCACAAAAATTCCAATAGACCAAAATCCACATGTTCAGATTCATCACAGCAATATCACCCCACTTACGTCAGTACCAATTTCTGTTGTAGTCAGCTCCACACTGTTGGAATAAACCTCCAAACCAGATGCAATTTATAGGAGGAAGGGAGTTTTGAAGTTTACAGATCCAGGAGAAGTTCCATAATCACAAAATAAGCCGGCCCCTTTCACAGGTCCAAGCAGAGAGAAAAACTACCATAACTCCACCAAAAGCAAATACACTCGGACCACAAACATCGAGGAAGCCCAGGCAGAGCCCAAGCACTCTGCATACCTTTAGGCTAGAAATCAGATCTGGCCCTAGTGATACCTCCTCTAGTCAGACAGCTGAGACAATTTTTTTTAAACACCTGAGAATATTGGGGTCCATACGTTCAAACTACCACACATCACTTAGATTTTATTTCTATCTTTGAACAAAACATGAAACAAACTACCTTGAAATTTACAACTTTCTCAGGTATGATATTCAAATGTAGTTTTATAAAAGAAAAACCAGCAACTAATAAGGAAGGCCCTCTTGTGCCTTTTTTCTGTCCTTTAAAGGTCTGAGAACTATATTCTAGAAAGAGATAACCGCTTTAGTGCCCTTAGATAGATGTCTTGTAGCTAATAAAGGCAAGAGTGAAAATATATAGAGAATTTAAAACTTTTATATTAAATCTTTAAGCTGTTTACCATTCTCCTTTTCCTTGTCACAAGAGCAAGGGGGCCAACTATCTCAGAAGAGACATGTAGAATTCATTTTAAATTAAATTTTATTGGGGTCTGAGATAGGAAAGTGTTTATGTGTCTGAGAATCCAGCCAGCATTTTAACATGTTTAAACAGCACTCAACAATGTATTAATATCTTACAGTGAACAAGAAAAAGAAAAAGAAAAAGTATACAAAGAACCAAGCATCTCAATGTCTTAGCCCTGTGACTGCCATCTTGAACACAAGACACTTATGTTTCTTGAAGAACTAGAAGGCATGTCAACTGGTTAGCCTTTTCTATGTTATAATCTATAGGCCAATCAAGCAGTGGTGCAGAGGAAGATTACTTTAGGCTTTGAGGAGCAGAGGAGTTCCAATTCAGAATATACTGGACATTGACCTGGTTGTGGGTCTGGTACGCACACTGAGATTGAAAAGATAGGGTAAAAGATTCTCTCTGACATCCATATACTCTTGCATCCTTTGAGGCAGCCCTCAAAGCCAGGTCAACTGAAATATTCCTAGCTATTTACATAGACCAAGAGAGAAAAGCCATTTACAGAGACCACGAGAGAAAAGCCACAGACAGAGTATCTACCATTACTGATGCCACTTTTCTACCTTGGTTTGAAATTTCTTGTGTCCTTCTCTTTGGTCTGTGTTCCTAAGCAGAATAGCTATAGTGCCTAGAGTCGTGATGATAAACTTTGGGAAGAAATCATCTATTCTTATATTTACCCATAGAAAATAAAAACTAAGTTAGAATTGTTCCTGTGCTTACAACCTGTGACACACCAAGGTGACAGGCAACAGAGCTTTATCTGAGTCTAATCTGGAAACTTTTACTTTCCTTTAGGCCTTTCTAGAAAGAATTGAAGTCCAGAGTGCTTTGGCCTTTACATTTTTGTATTTACGTTTTAAAATACACTGAAGGGCTGCAGAGATGGCTTAGCAGTTAAGCGCTTGCCTGTGAAGCCTAAGGACCCTGGTTCAAGGCTCGATTCCCCAGGATCCACGTTAGCCAGATGCACAAGGGGGTGCACGCGTCTGGAGTTTGTTTGCAGTGGCTGGAAGCCCTGGAGTACCCATTCTCTCTCTCTTTCTCTCTCTCTGTCACTCTCAAATAAATAAATTAAATAAACAAAAAAAATTTTAATACACTGGAACTCTTTAAATTCTTTATTTTTCCCATATCTCATACCTATACATGTCTCTAGGATTTATAAAGCTTGCGTAACTTATTCAGACTTTCTAAAATAGGTTTGAACCTTCTAGGTTTTCATTTTATCTCAGTCTAAAACTCTTTTTATGCAGACATATGTCTTTATGCTTAGTACTTAAAATTCTCTTTTATTCTTTTGTCACCAAGAAGCTCCTTTAAAAATGTTAGGCCAGGCATAGCACATGCCTTTAATCCCAGAATTTTGGAGGCAGAGGTAGAAGGATCACCATGAGTTCGAGGCCATCCTGAGACTATATAGTTAATCTCAGGTCAGCCTGGGCCAGAGTGAGACCCTACGTCAAAAAACCAAAAAAAAAAAAAAAAAAAAAAAAAAAAGTTTTTCATGATAGCTCAAGGAAATAACAACCAGTATGTTGTATGTTTACCTAATGCACGCATATACACTTTATCACCTGTTGGCTTTTGAACAATCATTTCTCCTGTAAACACTATAGCTTTACCTGCAGCACATTTTTAAAAAAACATGCATAATTAAAAGTTATTAAATTTTTTTATTTCTTATATAAGTAACATGAAAACTCAGACCATCAGGTCAAAGTGCCCCTGCCCTGGCTTCAAGTTACTCTATACCATTAAGCAATCCTTAATCTAAAATCTATACTTTTAATCAGTATTCTTTAGAAAATTTATACCTCAAAGACAAAGCAGCTATCAATAGCATAGGGCTACTTCCCCAAGCTAGAGCCCACTAGGCTCCACCCAGGCCTGCTGCATGCTAGCCAGGAGGCAGGAGGGTGCATGCACACTGTTTGACATCTTTTATGCCCATGGGGAAAAAACAAAATTGCACCTAAAATAACCCAGAAAGAATAAATGTACAATTTGGTTTCCCCTCCTCCACAAGAAGACTTAGAGGGAGGTGTGGCAATTAACTTCTTGTTGCTGGAAGAAAACACTTGACCAAGAGTTGCCTGAGGGAGGAAAGGGATTTATTTTGGCTTATAGACTGAAGGGGAAGCTCCATGACGTCAGGAGAAAATGATGGCATGAGCTGAGGGTGGATATTACCTCCTGGCCAACATCAAATGAGCAACAGCAGCAGGAACATGTGCCAAACCCTGTCAATAGGAAGCTATCTAACACCCATAAGCCCACCCCAACAATACTACTGAGTCTGCCTCCAGGAGTCTTCAATTCCCTAATTGCCACCAGCTGGAAACCTAGAATTCAGAACACATAAGTTTATAGGGGACACTTGAATCAAACCAACACATTCTACCTCGAGCCCTCCATCCCCATAAACTGATACCATCCATGATGAAAATGCAATGCATTCAGTCCAACTTTAAAAGTCTCCACAGTTTTTATCATTCCCAATAATGCTTGAACATTCCCCATGGTCCAAGGTTTTGTCACTGAGCCATAATACCAAAAACAAAACAAAACAAAACAAAAACAAAACAAAAAAAAAACAGGGAAAAAACATAATGGCACAGAATAAACATTTACACTGCAAAGGATGGCACTGGGCATAGAAAAGTAATATTTAACCAATACAAGATTTAAAATAAGCAGGGCAAACACTAAACTCTGTAGCTCCAAGTATAACAACTCTAACCAGTCTCCCAAGTCCAATAATTCTAACCAGTGATGAGTCTCTGGAGTTCCAATTCGACCCCTCCAGCTAGACCACTCACAGTCTCAGAAAACTTCATCTAGTGTTGGCAGATCTCCTTGGCAGCCATCCCATAGGCCTGGCATCTCCATTGGATCTCCATTGCAATGCACATTACATCCTCATGGCTCCATGCAGGTAATCCAACAAGCTTGCTTCTCACTGTCCATGGCCATTTCCAAAAAACCATAATGCTTGAAAATTCGATGACCCCCACTTTCTAGGGTTTGTTCTATTCTATAATACCAGGTGGGCTACCAACTTGTTAATTTGGGGGTGGGCAATAAAGCAGTCTTTGAAGAACAGGATACTCCTTTAGCATTCAGACCCCTTCAAAAAAGAGTCTGCATTTTTCCTGCTGTCCCAATGCAGATCAGCTGGCCCAATTTTGATGGTTATAATCTCTCAAACAATTGCAGCTGAATAAGAAGCAATTTCTACCCAAAGATTTTATTTCTTTCTGTGCCATATCCCTCAGCCCACACCAGTCCATTTCTATATGATGCAACCCTACACAGGATTCCGGGTCAAAGACAGGCAACACAGCAAGCTTCTTACTCAAACTGCTTCTAGGTCAGTCCTAACAAAGTTCTTTCTCACCCTCAAGCCAAACCTCACATTCCATAGTTCTTATTGCATTCAGGTCTTTCAATTCTGACCAGATTAGTCCATCAAACTGTACTTATAGCACTGCAAGGTGTCTCTTAGGCCAAGGTTTCATATCCTTCCACATTCCTCTTGAAAATCAGCTCCAAAAGGCCAAGGTACAGTAAGGTTTCCAGCAGTAATAACTCCACTCTTGGTACCAACTCTTGGTACCACATTGCTGGCAGAAAACACCCAACTAAGAGCAGCTTGTGGGAGGAAAGGGTTTCTTACAGACTTGTAGCAGACAGCCTCAGGTCACTGGGATGAACCTCCAGACCAGACACAGTTTATAGGAGAAAAGGGGATTTATCTGAAGCTTATAGATCCAGGGAAGTTCTATAATGGCAGAAGAAGTTGGCCTGCGTTCACAGGTCCATGTAGACAGAGAAAAAACACCTCTGACACCATAAGCCAAAACACAAAAGCCACACCACCAGTTCATGCAAGCACACTCCAGCAACTCCAGGCAAGGCTCAAGTACTTTGCAGATCTTTAGACTGGAATTCCAAATTCAGCCCCACACCTTAGGGATGGACCCTAAGACCTGCCCACAGGGACACCTCCTCCGGCCAGGTGGCTGCAGATGCAACTTACAAGCTTTTAACAAACTCCTGAATCAATCTGGGGATATCCACATCCATTCAAACTACCACAAGACTCAAGGGAAAGCTCCATGATGGCAGGGGAAAATGATGGCATGAGCAGAGGGTGGATATCACCTCCTCACCAATATCAGGTGGACAACAGCAACAGGAGAGTATGCCAAACACTGACAAGGAGAAGCTGGCTATAATACCCATAAATGTACCCCAACAATACTCTGCCTCCAGGAGATTACAATTCCCTAATTGCCACCAGCTGGGGACCTAGCATTCAGCACACATAAGTTTAAGTGGGCCACCTGAATCAAACCACCACAGGAGGGAAGAGAAATTATCTTTGTACTTGGAAGTTCATTTTTTGAGTTGACCCAGTGGTCCATATCTTCAGCCTGGGGCATGTATGGATCAGCCCAAATCAGTATGGTGGGGGTACTGTGGGTTTTCAGTACCACTCCTACTAGGACTTTATTTACCAGCAATCATATGAGATGTAACTTGAGCTCCACCCAAATGGCACTTATGGCTCATGCTGAGACGCTTAATTACAACTCTACATCCACTCTTAGGTGTGTCTTTTTTTCAGAGTACCTCTTTATTTTATCCCTCAAGCTTAACATGTATAGTAATTTTTTTTCTTTTTATTTATTTGCAAGCAGGAGAGATAGAAGAGAGACAGACAGGGAGAATGGGTGTGCTAGGGCTTCCAGCCACTGCAAACAGACTCCTGATGCATGCAACACTTTGTGCATATGGTTTTATGTGGGTACTGGGGGATCAAACTCAGGTTGTTAGGCTCTGAAGGCAAGCGCCTTAACCGCTGAGCCATCTCTCCAGCCCATATAGAAAAATATTTTTAATAAACTCTAATTCTACTTCATACTGGCTAATCCCAAGATTTTTCTCCCCATCAAAACCATAAATTAAGGGTTTGTCTGAGTCAAGCTCTCTGTTGCAGTCCACTCCATGTTGCTGGCATGAACATCCAATCTGACACGGTTTATGGGTGGGAGGGATTTATTTCAAGCTTAGAGATCCAATGGACGTTCCTTCAATGGCAGAAGCTGACTTCCTTCCACAGATCCAAGCAGAGAAAAACCCACTAACAGCCTACGTGTGCAAAAAGCCTGTTGGCACAGAGGAAATCTGGAAATCCCAGGCTGCAGTCAACTAGAAATGGCTGCAGCTCCTGGGGCAGGCGCAGAGGTGACCCAGAATGTCAGAAAATGACCTGTAGCTTACTATAACTTGCACGTAACCATGCGTGTGTAAACCAGCCCAGACTATGCAAATGACTCCCGAGGCCCAGGAAATGCACAAAAGCCTCATCCTTTGGACAGCACTTGCCTGTGAATTTCTAAGGTTCCTTTCTGTCTGCTCCGGCCTACTTCCTCCCTTAGAAGTTCTTCTGTAATGAATCCCCTGCTTTGCTGGCTAGTATCCATGCGTCTTTGTTCAGCTCTTTGTTCCAGGACACAAGAACCTTGAACCCCTTTGGAGGTTCCAACCGAACCCTGATATCAGTTGATATCAGAGGCCACCTGGGGCCTCATATCCTGAGTCGTCTGGCCCACAGACAAAGGCCAGTTACATTTTCTCACAGTTAAATCTACATACCTTCCGGCCTTTATCTCTTTTTTTATTTCCTACAAATTCTAAGGTTGCCACAGGCACAGACAAAGAGAAACTAAGAACTTTTCCCTGCCCAGTTCTGGCCAAACTGCACATAAATCCATTTTCTTTTACCAACTTCTGTTTCCTGGTGTCTTGAAATTAAAGGAACACTGAAACAATGGACTTATGGACCCAAGGGCCTGGTAACATTCATTTTACTCTCATTTTAACTATTACAGATAATAACCAAGGGATTTATATTTCACTGTTTCATTATTACCATGTGCATCCAATAAGTTACTACCTCAGGAGTTGAGTCTACATTCATTTCTAAATTCCAATATACCTCTCATATTCAGCAGCCAATCACAGTACAATTTAGCAACTGATCACAGTATAACTGCACCTGTGGGTTGACCCTATAACTCCAGACATCAAACATTCCTCATGTTCTACATTTTCATCTTTTCTCTTCCCCTGAAACCACATGTTTCAGTGAGTCAGTGTGCCAGTGAGTCCCATGGTTTTTAGGACCAGCATGAAGAAAATACATATTTCTCTAGGGAGAATTTTTTACAGGGAGTTTAAGTCCAATTTCCTGGGGAATTAGCAGTTAAGCTCAGATTTGTAGTTTCACGTTTGTAAGTGTGAGGAAAGATCAGTTTGGGCAGAAAAGAAGGCTGAGGGCTGGAAACTTAACAGCATGTGTAGAAAATTAGGAGGAGTGGCTATGGGCAGGTGCAAGTGGTGGACTATGGTTGGCAGGATTCAGGAAGCAATGATGGAGATGGCCTTGAAAGTAAAGTGAGACATTTAAATCCATGGAACCACAGGGAGCCACAGAGTGATTCAGTCTTGGGAAAGGCAAGGTAAGATCTCTTTAAAATAAAAAAAAGTGGCATTGAGGGCATAGCTCAGTTAGTAAAGTGCTTCCCTAGCATGCACAAAGCCTTGGATTCAATCGCTAGCATCAAATAAACCAGGCGTGGTAGGGCACGCCTGTAATCCTAGTACTGAAGGATCAGAAGTTCAAGGTCATTCTTGGCTACACAGGAAGTTTGAGGCCAGACTGGAATACACGAGAACCTGTGTGAGAAACAAAGAAAGTGAAATGAGGACTAACTCACTCCTGACTGATGTGTGGATGATGGTGACTGTCTGGAGATGTGTGAGCTGTAAGGAATTTACTAAAGAGAACCAAAGGAGAGAAGTAGAAGGTTTTATTAAAATATACCGCAGACAGCCACAGTGAGTGAGCTCCCTAGGAAGGAATCTCATTACATTGCTGAGAGGAGATGACAGTCTTGCATAGAAATTAAGGGGAGATTATTCAATCTTGTCTCATGGTCCGTTTGTGTGGAGTCCATGCCTGAGGGGGTAGGCTGACTTCTCCCTATCTTGGTAAGTGGTAAATTTTGCAGCACCATTTGCCTCTCCTGGGACTGGTCATTTGTGGCCAGGCCCATGGGCCAGTGGGAGTTAAGCAGTAAGTGTTTGTAAAAGATATCACTGGTCATTGAGTCAGGCTCCAAGCAGGCGGTGTTTGATTGTTAAAGGGTGGAACTTTTGCTTTCATTTTTGGCCTTTCTGTCTCTATACTGGCCACTCAGTCATCATCGGCTCACCCAATGTTCCCCACTCTAGATGTCCTCAGTATCCTGGCTGGGCAATTTTGCCCCCATTGGCATGCTTCCTCACCAGTTTACCTGCTTGCCACTTTTCTCAGGCACTGAGGGCATTAGATATTATGTAAATTCAAGCTTTATGCTCTCAATGCTTTATATTATTCAAATAAAAACTAAAAATGTATTTGTCACATGATCACATTAAGTATAAATCAATAATCTAAAAAATTCTTAAACCTAGGATACTCCCAATTTGGGTCAGCAGACTAGAAAGATAACATCAGATGTCATTGAATTTAGGAGGAACAAGATAGAATGTATCAAAGGAAGATGGGTTGAGGGAATAAAATAGGAAAAGGGAAGTTAGGAACATTCAAAAATAATGGGGTAGGGGGAGATGACTCTGTCACTAAGTAAGACTTGGCACACAAGCATAACGATCTGAGTGTGACTCACAGGCAGACATGTCAATGTTGGGCATGGTGACATGCACATGTAACCCCAACACTCTGGAGGCAGACAAGCAGCTCCCCAGAAGAAGATTAGCTGAATCAGTGAGCTCTGGGTTCAGGGAGGGACCTTATTTCAATAAATAAGATGGAGAATGACTGAGGAAGACACCTGCTGTTGATTTCTGTCTTCCATATCCACGCACACGTGTGCACATATACCTACAAACATGCATTCACACATAGTACAGGCACTGTGGAAGGTGAAAAGAGCATTTTCTTCTTTTGCCTACTTTCAATCATTACTTGTAGAGTGGGCTCTCTGGTGATGTGAAGAGAAGACAGTGGGAGCAGCAGAGTGGCCGTGGTGGCACAGGCAGTGGCTCCGTGCTGAGGTAGTCATGAGGACAGCAGCAGCAGGGACAGGAAGACTGAGGAAGGATCCCAAAAGGGCAGAAGTGATTGAGCACCAGAAGTCAAAGACATTGATTGTGCTGGACATAGAGAAGGCAGGAGAACGTACAGAGCCTAGGATGAAGGATAGAAGGCTATGAAGAGCCAGAGAAGAGAAACTGAAAACAAAAGAAAGTGAGGACAAGGCATAGTTAATTACCAAGCATATCCAATATAGAAGGGCAAGATGGCTGGGGAAAATATGGAGCCAATGCCTAAAGAAGTCTGAGGGGTCCTGGGGCCAGTGAACCCCTGGAGCAGTACCGTGAAGAATGCATTACCTTATATGGGGTCTCGTGGCCTCCAAAAACATGTTCTGGATTATGGGTGGGCAAATGCATCAAGACCTAACATAGCATACAAGGAAATCTCAGATCCAGCTTCAAAATCCCCTAATCAAAATTGTAATTCAATGAGAATTTGTAGAAACACACATGTAAAAATGTAAAGAAGCAATTATCAAAATTCTATTTATTCCTCTACATGCTTAATGGCCAGCAACTACAGTGGCCTAGATTTAGTGCTTGGATGTGAAACAAGGCCAATAAATGTCATGAAAAGTTGGCTGTATTTCTTGGCTTCCAAATTCCTTAAGTTTTTTTGTTTGCTTGTTTGTTTGTTTGTTTTGAGATGTCAAGGACTGACTAATGGTCAGACTAAAGGCGACAGGAGGCTCTCAGTAGAGTAGCCCTGGAGTGAACACTGATGACTAACATCAAAACCACTGTTTCTTGGCAGGTGCAAGTCAGAGGCATAGGCTCCTCAGGAGTACCAGAGACGGTGGGAATGTGCAGAGCAATCTGGTGTGGCAAGAGGAACATAAACACCATGTAGTGTTTATGATGAGATTGATAAAAATATGTTCTTCAGAGGAAACAATAATTCAGAAAACTAGCTACTCACATAACCCTGATGAGGACAAACTCTGGGGCCCGGAGTGCTTCCTTACAAGGACCAGCCCGCCTGCTGATGGCTCTCTGGCTAACCTGGCCTCTCACAACTGCCCTGTCAGGAAAGGAAATATGGAAAAGAGACACTTGTGTCCCCATTTTTAGCCATCAGACTATTGAAACAATGGTCTCCAAAGAATTAGAATTTTCCTAAGAATGCCATCAGGGTGGAAAGAAAAGGCTGAAGCCCTGACCAGCCAGAGGAGGACTTTGTCTCCCAGGAAGAGAGCTTCTACAGTTCAAGCAGCTTATCCAACTACCTTCAAGATCAGGCAAAAGCCGAGAAACGGGCCCATGATGGGAAGGACGTAACCAGGACTGCTTAGTTATGCGCACCTCTTGTCGTCTATTTAAACTGTGGTTTTAAGCTCAACTTCATCCAAGTCCTCAATTTACAGGCAGAATCTTGCCAGTTTCTTTGCTGGAATATCATGTGAAGTGTCCCTAGCCCAGTTCCTGATACCTTTACCTCTGGAATGGAATAAGCAAAGCCTGTACAGTCCTTCGTTCTTTCCTTCTGTATTTTTTTATTTTTGAACTTTCACAAGGGTGTCTCATCAAGCTATGCTGACAGGATTATAAGGCTTTTCTAGTCTAAAGTTCCAAACTCTTAGAATCTTCCCATAAACCAGTTTCCAAATCCTAGGAGCCACATGGCCAGGTACATCACAGTAATGACACCACTCTTGGTATGAATCCTCTGTATCAGTTACTTTCTCATTGCTGAGACGTTAAATTTACTATGCCCTTCCTTTTTGTGCATCTGGCTTACTAGGGAATCGAACCTGGGTCCTTTGGCTTTGCCAGCAAGTGCTTTAACCTCTAAGCCATCTTTCCATCCCTCCTTTTGGGCCTTCAAAATGAGAAGGTATCCTCATTTGTCACTACTGAGAGTGATGTTTTAAAATAAGTTCATGATTACATCACTTTAAGAAAAGAGATGTTGAGCTAGACATTGTGGCACAGGCCTTTAATCCTAACACTAGGGAGCTGAAGAAGGATTGCCTTGAATTCAAGGACAGCTGGGGCTAAAGAGTGATCTCCAGGTCAGCCTGATCTTCAGTGAGGCCTACCTCAAAACAAAAGAAAAAAAAAAACAAGCAAGAAAGGGGAAATTGATGATCCTAAGATTATTAGAAATAGACAAATCCCTTGTATTTTAGAATTTTTAACCTTGATTTTGTTAATCACAATCTAAGAGGAACCCACATGGTATGAGTTCATGTTTTGATTAGTTGATATTAAAGCAAGTACCAGTGTATGATAAAGTTGGGTGAAGGATCAAGGCTGAGCCATGCAGAGACTTGTGTTTCAGCAGACGTGCAGAGGAGGCTGCAGGGAGAGCTATGGAACCTGGGCTGTCTCGGGTTAACTTCGCTACACCCAGGAGTAGCCTCGACCCTAACCTTCTCCCACTCTGCTCTTCAGCTGCACCCTGTCAGTGGGACATCCAGATAGAGAGTCCTTCCTGTGTATGGAGGGGCAATGATGTTTTAGGAGCTATGTTTGTCAGGAATTTTGCATAAATTTCAGAGGCACATTTTTCACAATAAATCTGGAGCATTCATCCCCCATCTCCTAGTTTGCCTCCAATGGCTGCTTCATCCCAGCAGCTCCGCTTTCTGACATGAGAGCCTTCGTTGCATTTACCTTCATGCCTTCCCTGCTAAGTACAGATGTTTTATTTACAAGCATGAAAAGGAAATATTCTTAGGAGCAGTCACATCCATGGAAAAGTGTACACCTTACTTGCTGAGACATCTATATCAGGTAAGATAATAGCAGGTAATCATAAATTCTGGGAAAGTACATGAATTTTGATATTTACATTTGGTGTACTTTCCTTCGAATAAACAAATGTTGACCTTTGACAGTGCTTTAAAAACCAAAGTCAAGCTGGGCGTGGTGGCGCACGCCTTTAATCCCAGCACTTGGGAGGCAGAGGTAGGAGGATCACCGTGAGTTCGAAGCCACCCTGAGACTCCATAGTGAATTCCAGGTCAGCCTGGGTTAGAGTGAGACCCTACCTCAAAAAACCAAAAAAAAAAAAAAAAAAAAAAAAAACCAAAGTCATTCTTTGTCTCCTCCACGTGTGTCATGCTGGGCACTGCCATGTAGCTGCCAATTTTTAAGCACTTTAGTGCTTTAAGAACTGAACCGATTATTGGTGTGCAGCTTCATTATTTTTAGACTAGGATAACGAAATACTTTGCTTTAGCCTCGACTGTGGAACGCTGGTGCAAGTATGTGAGTCCTTCCTCCCGTCAGAAGCCTTGATCCCTCGGGCCTCACTCCACAGGAACGGCCCCGTCTCTGACTACAGGATGCACTTACACTCACAAACCCACCACTTCTTTAAGAAATCAGGATGCAGAATGAGAAAGGAAAATAGATTTATTTAAAATTTGACCAAACCTGACAAAGAAATATTTGTAGTTACTCTTCTTCTGTAGCAGTGTTTGCAAGTTTATGAAAAAGATGGAACAAAAGCCAGGAATGATGCATGTGTTAACTTCAGCTGTCAGAACAGTGCAAAGTCTCTTTCTGGGAGGCAAGTTTCTCCTGGGGCGGTACTGCTGAAGACAGGTAGACATTAGCAGACTTGGAAGTCATGGATGGAACACTCTGCCTCACCTATCCCTGATATGAAATAGAGGGTGGAAGTATGAGAGCTGTGGTTCACTTCCTTAAGACTTAATCCAACAGAACCTGTCAATCACCTGGTCAAAAAATACCCTTTTACCCTAAAGGTAAGCTTAGGATGTGTGGGGAGAAATAGTTATTCCCTTAATGGTGACATAGGCACTTATGTCTCCCAAGGGCTTATAGACCCTTACTGCTAAGCATGTCTGCTTCTCTCAGCTCCAACTCAGAATGTGTAACTTCTTCTTCTTCTTCTTCTTCTCTCTCTCTCTTTGGTAGAATGTGTAACTTTTGCTTTTTATTCTCTTTCTCTTCTTTGGATGCCAGCCAAAATCCTAAGCATGTTTGCTCTAACACTTTGGGGCACCTTACCTTTTTCTAATAAATATTCTTTACCTTGGTCATCATTTGTGTGCCTAATTTTTCATGGTCACAAGACAGAGAATTTGACAATATGAAAATCTGCAATAGTACCAGGGCATTAGCCTTTCCTTTACTGTAGGATGGGATTCCTAGGGAAATTTTAATTCTTTGGGGTCTATTGTTTCAATAACCCAATGCCCAAAGGGAGGAGCCATGGTATCTGTTTAGAATACCTTCCTTCCAGCTAGAGTAGTCACAAACACACATCTGGAGTATTGGACATTGCAGACCCACCTAGTTCCATAAAACTACAACAGTTTTCCACAGAAATGGCTGACACACAAATGAAATGCAGAAAGTTTTGGTGGAAATACAGCAGACCACAGGGATAGTCAAGTTTGGATTTTCAAAATGAACTACTATAGAGCTAGAGAAATGACTCAGTGGTTAAGAGTGTTTGCCACAAGTATGAGGACCTGAGAGGCCTGATGTCTCTTAAATTTGATCCCTCAGCATCTCTGTAAACAGCTGAGTGTGGCTCTGGCAAACCCCAGTCCTGAGTAGAGTGGAGACTGGAGAATCACTAGAGCTCACAAAAACAGTAACTCCAGGTTCAGTGAGAGACTCCATCTCAAAGAAATATGCAAACTATGTATGGGTAATGTCACGGTTAAGTTCTGCTGCCAATTGGTAAGATTACTCATTAAGTAAGACACATCTCTTAGGCAGATCTATGGACAGCATTTCCAGGAAATATTAGCAGAGGGAAGAAATCCTTCCTCCAGAGTGGGTGGCACTTCTGGTGGTCTACTATTTTATTAACACAGCTCCAGAAGGCCATGAATGAAGCCTTTTGCCTTGCTGCCTGTGCTACTTGTTTATGCGAGCATCTATCTACCCTGTTGCTGCTAACGTCAGACCCAGATTCACTGGCTTTCCAATGACCAATGGTTCTTTAAGAATCCTCCATGCTTTCAGTGCCAGATTGGGATTGCTGAGGCATGCAGCCTCATGGTCTGAGCATCTACCTTTTCAGTCTGCAGTCATTGTTCCACTTCCCAGCCCATACGCTGCCAGCTAATTTCATAAATCTCCTTTATAATACATAGTCCCTCTATCCATTCTGTTCCTCTAGAGAACGCTGATTAATACAAGGAGGACATATGACATTCTCCTTTGGCCTCTGCACACATTTGCAAGGGTTGCTAACATCTACACGCATACACATGCACATACACCATACACACATGCCACAGGTATAGCAGCTACCTTCTTGTGGCTAGGACAAAATACCTGATGAGAAGTAGCTTATGGAAGAAAATCATTTATTTCCAGATTACAGCTTAAAGGGAAGTTCTGTCATGGTGGGAATGCATGGTCATCACATCTTCACATCAATGGGAAGAATACAGCAAGAACTAAATGTGGCAAGCAGCAAATGGCTATAACACCCCATGTTCAGCCCCCAGTAGCACACTTATTCCAGCAAGGCTATACCTCCCAAAGGCTTCACAACCTTCCCAAACAGTACTACCAACTGGGGATTAAGTATTCAAACATATTAGGCTATAGTGAACATTTTGCATTGAAGACACCACAACACCACACATACTATACACACACACACGCACACGCACACACAAATGAACTATGTTATGTTGACGTAGCCTACACGTTTGATCAAATAGCTTGTAAATTAGTTAAAAAATGAACAAACAATAACGAAAAACCCTCACTTCAGAATTTTATGTCTCCTAAAAATACAGATTAAATATTTTATGAAATTTTCCATAGCTGTTGCGGTAGTTAAATGGTTGACCACCGATATACTCAGGAGATTATTAAAGATTGTAATTTAGGTCTACAGCCTCCTGGCTGAGGAGGTGTGACTGTGGGTGGATCTTAGGGTCCAGCCCTAAGGTGGATTTGGGATTCCAGTCTAGAGACGTGCAGAGTGTTTGAGCTCTGCCTATATTGCCTACTTGTGCTTGTTTGCTGGTGGAAGCTTGTGGCTTTTTCTCTCTCAACATGGACCTATGAAGGTAGGCCAGCTTCTTCTGCCATTATGGAACTTCCCCTGGATCTGTAGGCTTCAATAAATATCCCTTCCTCCACAACTGTGCCTGGTCTGGAAGTTCATCTCAGTGACCTGAGGCTGTCTACTACACCTGTCGAAGGAAGAGCATTAATGAAAGGCAACAAAATTGAGCTGATACCCACAACAAGCTTGGCCCCAAGAGTCCCAAAGTGCTATCCTTGGAATGTTTTAACCTGACATCCTGCAGCCTGACACCCTGTGACCAGAGATCCTTGGATCAGGAGTGTCCTTAGTCGAATGACACTTATTTGCTTGGTGGAGATTATACATCTGGACATTATAGGCCCAGTGGTTCATACTAATCTCCCAGAAATACACGCTGCATAGTAAGGTCTGTATTACTTCCTTGAAAGACACAAAATACATGCAGGAAACTGACCCAGGAAGCACACTGTAATAGTGAAAGTGCTTTGTTCAACTAGACATGGCCCATAGCCATTGCCCTACACTGTAGTACTCTACTTCACACTCAGCCTATGTACTCTGGGAGTGTCCTCAACACACTCTTCCTATTCTGCTCTAAAGGGTGAACTCATTCACAGTCCTATAATCCTTTCTTTGCTACCCAGTCCACTGAAGTAACTAAGTTATATTCACCGATGGCTCAGCTCTCCAGAGCATACTGTTAGCTAAGGTGCCAATATTTCAACAATTTTTAAGTCAGTTTTCTTCACATTACAAGGCGTAACTATTTGCTTGGAGTGGCTTACATCATAAGCTTTTCTTTCTGGATCCCGTGCAGTACTTTCTGTCGCGTGCAGATCTTTGAATCCAATGTACGTGACAGTGACCATGCACAATAAGGTGGGAAGGCAGCCATGAAAACAAATGCCGTTCTCCATTGGTACCTGTCCTGTAAGACAACAGCTCTTTAGCTTTCACATGCATCAGAATCCTCTGGAGGACTTATTAACCCCTCAGTAGTTTCCAACAGAGTGGGTCTAGGGTGAAGCCTAGGAGCCAGCTGAGGATGAGCGGGAGGCCAAGGCACTGCCTTGGGAAAGCCACTGTGCAGGAAGAAACCATGAGGAGGGCCTGCATTGCTACCATAGGTCAAAGGTGGAAGGGAACAGTGGAAGTTTTCCCTGAACATGAGGCCACAGCTCTATGAAAGACACTTAAGGGTTCCTCATGTTCTTATACTCCCTAGCTCAAAATTATGTGGGAGAAATGAAGCGCTTTTGGCTGCACAATGAACTAACTCATGAAGCTTGTCATTTACTTCAATAAATTGTGATGAAGCCTCATTTATGCCCTCTGTTTCACATAGTATGGACACAAGTTTGGAAAAAATAAATGAATGTTTAACATATTTTACCAAGTTAAATGACAATTAATGTCCCTTCTTGGAAAGCCAAGGTAAGTCAGCTGAAATAATTTTGAAAGGAGTTGGGCCACTCATTCATTCAGGCTAGGAGGGACTAGATTGTTGATAAATTCTAAAGCTGGCACTGATAATGTGATCCTGTATAGATGAATGCATGCTCCTTAGCTCAAAACTGCCTTGGATGATGTTATAGAAAAAAAAGGTTAATCAATGAAAACCATAGGCACAGACTGAGCAATGTTCTGTAGATGGGTGGGGCTATAAAATACATGAGGTACAATGATAGTATTGCATGTCATATTATCTATATTATCACTGTAGAAGACACCAAAGAATAGCTCACATAAACAATAATTGAGTATATTATAGATTATATTGGTATATGAGTAAATCTTTATTATTGTATATTCAGTTACATTTCCAGACCTAGGATGACTTCATCAAAGAGAATTTAGTAAGGTCAAAGTGTCCTCTCCTGGGCTGGAGAGGTGGCTTAGCAGATAAGGCTCTCACCCTGCAAAGTCCAAGGACCCAGGTTCGATTCCCCAATATTCACATCAGCCAGATGCACAAGGTGGCACCTGCTTTTGGAGTTTGTTTGTAGCAGCTGAATACCCTGGCATGCCTATTCTCTATATATGTTTATATCTACCCCTCCCTCTCTCTCTTTCAAATAAAATAAAAATAAAAATAAAAAGTGTTCTCTCTCTTAAAAGGAAAAAGTTAGGACAAACACTGGCCTCTCAAACACTGGCATGGGACATGATTCTCAAAGGTATGGTCATCCTAAGAGATTCAAACTGATGGCAAGTATAGGCTGAATATTTTAGCATGGTAACTGTTGGAAAACAAGCAGAGGCTCCCAAGAGCCCATCACTGAAGTAGACCTAAACTGAACCCAACATGGCTCAGGGAAATTCACAGAAGAGGGGACATTGTTAAAGCCACAAGTTGGGACATTAGGCACAGAGACATTTCCTCTTCCCCATAACTGATGGCTACCCCCACAATGCATGACCCACCATCCCATGGGGATAACTGGCAGCCCCAGTGAGGAGGGTCTCTTCGGAGGGGGGAGGAAGGGTTGAAGGCATGGATGGTACCAACATGTGCTGTTCACAAACTGATTATGTACATAACTAATAATAATTTTTTAAAAAGAAGATACTTCCAAAGACTTTCACTTTGCAACATCTTTCTCTTTGGAAAAGTAAACTAAGCCACCATCAATATGCCAATGACCAAGCTTCTGGCACACAATACGTCAGCAAATTATAGCTACCATTGCCATGTTTTAAATAAATTTATTTATTGGGGAGAGAGAGACAGGAGAGAGAGTGAGAAGGGGAGGGGCAGATAGAGAGAATGGGTATGCCAGGGCCTCTAGCCTCTGCAAATCACACTGCATGTACACACAATAATTCCTTCATGCTTATCAATTTTGATAGACATTCATGTTTTTTATACACCGTGGCTGTTGTGAATAATAGTGCAATGTACAAGGGACTACAGTCACCTCTTCAATATTCTGATTTCTCTTTTTTTTTAAATACAGAATGTTCAGTATTATGGTAGTTCTATTTTGTTTTTTAGTATAGAATATAGATAAAGCTTATTTCAGGGTAGAGTATAGCATGCTCTCAAAGGATGAGATTGGACAATGGCTAAAGAGATCATTGTTCTAGTTTTAATTGTTTTGAGAATAGCTGGCACTATTTTTCAGAAGAGCTGTGTCAATTTCAGTTTTCATTTTCACCAACAGTCTACGAGTATTATATTTTCTTCATATCCTCACAAACTTACTATTTTTAATTAGTAGCCATCCCAAGAAGCAGAGTTCATGAGGTGATTTCTCATTTTATTTTCATTTCCCTGGTAATTAGTGATCCTGAACACGTTTTCACACACCTGCTGGCCTTCAGCATGTTTTCTTTTGAGAATTGTCTAGTTAGGTATTTTGCTCATTTTGTGACTGATTATTTGTTTTTCTGCCCCTTGGTTAAATGAATCCCTTGTACACTTTGAATGTTACCCTTTTATCAGATATGTGCCTTGCAAAATGTTGAAATTGAGCCCTGGTGTCATACTCAAAAATTAACTCAAAATCAATTAAGTCTTAAAATGTAAAGCCTAAGACCATATAAGTCCTAGAGGAAAGCAATGGGAGGAGCTCCTTGACATTGGTCTTGGTGACATTGTTTTGGACATAATGTCTAAAACACAAACAAGGAAAACAAAACAAAGTAAGTGGGAGTGTGTGAAACTGCAAGGTTTATGCCCAGGAAGAGGAACAACAGAGAAGTGAAAAGACAGACTATGGACACAGAGAAAATAGTACCATAAAAGTTTTGTGTAGACAGACTCTGCTGCAAATGTAGAATTACACTTAAGAAAAAAGATAACAGCATTCCAAGTCCCATTCTTTGGTCCGATAGCCATTGGTATATTGCCCATACTCCAGAAAATAATCTACCACCCTTGCTCACACAGGCAACCCTAGTTTAATTCAGTGACTCACACACATGTACACACAAAAAGACATGCAAGTAGAAAGGGGGTTAGCTGGGTGGAAGAAGTTTCAGTGTGAGTGGAAGGGAGATAAGAGAGAATGATGGGAGTGTGTAAGACCATATTTCAAAAAAATAAAGAAGGGAAAAAGAAAAAAAATAGATGAGAGCATTCTTTCCAAACTTTAGCCTAACAGTATTCAAAGTCAATTGAAAAGAAAATCAGCTGATGACATGTGCCAGAGAAAAGCCACACGAATGTGACTCTACTCAACATTTATCTTCTCGATGTAATGAGAAAGGTCTCCAGTCTTTAATCATAATATTTTTCATTGCCTATTTTTAGAAAAGTAAATGGCGAAACACTTCAATGAGATTATTGCTATGTGATCATATTAATGACTCTGTCCTTATTTTACTTATGTACATAAATTTTAGAATGGAAGAAAATCATTAGAGAAGAAAATCATCTACCAGATGCCAGACATTTGTATTTTGTGTGTGGTGTGCATGCATATCTGCCTGTGGGTGTACATGTGTATTTGTGTGTGTTTGGAGGCTATTGGTTGATCTCAGATGTCTTCCTTAATCACTCCCTACCTTATTTCTTTAATGTTTTATTTTTATTTATTTGACAGAGAAAGAGAGAGAGAATGGGCACACCAGGGCCTCCAGCCATTGCAAATGAACTCTAGACGCATGTGCCCCCTTGTGCATCTGGCTAACGTAGGTCCTGGGGAATCGAACCTGGGTCCTTTGGCTTTGCAAGCAAATGCCTTAACTGCTAAGTCATCCCTCCAGCCCTCCACTTTATCCTTTTGAGACAAGGTCTCTCACTGAACCTAGAGTTCATCAATGCAGCTAGTCTAACTAGCCAGTGAGCCATTCATTCACCTGTTGCTGCCTCCCAATCTCTGGAGTTATGCAGCAGTGTCTTAAATAAAGAAACTGACTCTTGGGGTCATTTAAGAGTGAGCCTTCTGCTCTTGACCATTTATGATAAGCAAAGTCAGCTATGTGAGAAAGGGAGAAGGAACATTGTCTTTAAAAAGTTATTGCAGTATTATCCAAAGGAAGGCACTTAAGGGCAGGGGCTGTTGACATATGTTGACCCAGAACACACACACACCATTCGCAGTTTACAGATCTTATCAGTCTAAACCCACACGCTGCTTTTAGCATTTCTGTAGGCAATCATTACTTTTAATGTCACTGTTTCCAGCAGTGGTCCTAGATCTAATAGCCACATCTTACCCACAAACACATTGTTCTGACCTATGAGCATAACCAGGTCGCTGGGGAGACAAAGTAAGGAGCACGGTTTAAGATTGTATCAGTGTGCATCGTTCCTCATAAATATTGATTCTCTAGGCTGTGCAGAGACACGGGCAGTAGGAAGCACAGTAAAGCTGATAGCATTGCACAAGCATGCTGTGTACATGATTTAAGAACACAGTGGATATAGAGTTTTGAATGACTTTAAAGCGCAGGATTAACTTAGTTACTGGATCAAGGCAAGAGTATATCAGCACAGGCATCCCACAAAAGCATTTCTAGAAAAGTTGTTTGTAAAGTCCATAAAAAGTATGCATATAGAGCTATAGATATGTGTCACCATGTCCAGCTTTGACATGGGTGCTCGGGATCCAAACTCAGGTCCTGATGATTATGTGACCCACACTTTACTCACTGAGCCATGTCCCTGCCCCTGGTAGAAGGCATCTAGCAAAGAGATTTGTTATGCTGAATTGCTACCATCAACCATATATGGCCAACTGGAATTGCTGCAAATTATGAGCTACACAATGAAGACTCTAGCTTCTCTCATTCTGGACAGACTCTGAAGAACCCTGGCTGAATGGTGGATGTGTATGGAAAGGCCAGTCTTTACCAGTGAGCTTTACTTTCCTTTGTGAGCTTTTTGACTTTTCACGTTAATACATATAGATGGAAATGTAAGGTGGAGAAGAAACATGTAGAAAAATGATCACTTTCACATGGTGTCCTTGGCTCTATTGAGAAGAACCATAATGTTGGGCATTGGTGAGAATTTTGAACTGTAGGCCATGCAGGAAACATGAACCAAAAAGGCTGGCAGAGAGAGAGAGAGAGAGAGAGAGAGAGAGAGAGAGAGAGGAAGGTGTAGGGGTGTAGAGTTGAGAAAGGAGAATCAAAGGACAGATATCTCTACCATGTGGAGGTGCGCAGGAGCACATGTGTCTCTAGACTGCCAATCACATTGGGCCTGAGATTTGTACTGTCTTGCTGGGCTGGGTGGTCCGTCTTCAGAGTGATGCCTGCTGAGGAGGGAGCTTGGCCATAAGCTGCATAGCTGTCTACTGTGAGCAGGCCCTACCATGGCAAATCACTACAGAAATGAAGCCCCAGGCCCTGCAAGGTTTCTAAAACTTGACTCCATAAAAGAATTGTCATTTGTATGCCCGTCACCTAAGGGGAACTTATAGTCAGAACAAAAGAAGGACTTCACCCCAAACAACATGATTAGCCAAGGCAGGAGTTATCTCTGCTTCCCTCCCCTGTGAGAAAGGAAGAGATACATAGAAATACACATCTCCTTCCTGTGTTCAACACACACACACACACTCACACATGTTGGGCAAAGGAGAGGATTGCTGCTTGATTGAATGTGAGTGATATTTAAACCTGGCAAAATGCCAACAGCTCCTCCCTTTAGGTTATGACAAACAAAACATTTCTAGTATGGGTGAGATGGCGTAGTGGGCAAGAGCATGTGCTGTGCAAGTATGATGACCTGAGTTTGGATCCCCAAACCCACATCAACATCACAGCAAGCTTCTATAATCCCAGAGCTCCTGTGGCAAGATTGGCGACGGATACAGGAGAATTCCCAGAAGTTTGTGCACCAGCCAGTCTGGCATAGGCAGCTGCAAACAATAAGAGACACTACCTCAAAATAGAGTGAGAGGGCTGGAGAGATGGCATAGTGGTTAAGCGCTTGCCTGTGAAGCCTAAGGACCCTGGTTCGAGGCTTGCTTCCCCAGGTCCCACGTTAGCCAGATGCACAAGGGGGCACACGCGTCTGGAGTTTGTTTGCAGAGGCTGGAAGCCCTGACGCGCCCATTCTCTCTCTCTCCTTCTATCTGTCTTTCTCTCTGTGTCTGTCACTCTCAAATAAATGAATTTTAAAAAATTTAAAAAAAAAATAATAATAAAAAAAACAGAGTAAGAAGCCAGGACCAGCACACAGGTTGTCTTCTAACCTCCACATACGCACCATAGCACGTGTGCGTGTACACATGAGCACACACCCAGCTCTCTCTCTCTCTCTCATACACACACACACACACACACACACACACACACACTCAGACACACACACAATATTTTAAAATTTTCCACACATTACTAGTTGATTTCCAAGGGGCAAACTTCCCCCAGGTTGAAGTCCCTGCTCTGGAGGAAAGAGTTCATAGAGAGGCAGTTTCTGTCTTCTAGTTCACCTCTTGCTGAGACATCCTATGCTGCAAAGCAAAAATTAAAGGGAATGAGCTTGCTGACAAGCCACGGCAAGAGCAGCTGTTTCCTTGCAGAATCAGGGGGGAAGCTAGTGGTACATTGCAAATTGCTGGAATCACTTCTCTACGCCAGGATCTTGGCAGCAACCTCAGCAGGCATGCAGCTAGATGTGCTTAATTTTTGTGCCAAATATCAATTGATTTTCTTTCTCATGCTTCCGTGATATTTTTCAACTAGCATTTAGACTAAGCAGAAGGGTCGCTCCCGCCACACTTTCTAAATGCAGGGAGGCCGACACAGATTCAGTACTCACGTGTCCTGTCATCAAGTTTGCAGCCAAGGCCGGGGGTCCTGTTCCCGATGCTCTGCTCTCATTTCTTTCACGTCTCAGACCCAGCTCCTAGGTCGCTGCTTCTGTGGTGTGATCCTGATTCCTTCAGGAGCACACTGACCACCAGTTCTCTGGCCTTTCCCAGGACTCTGCCCCTGACCCTGTGAAGCTCTCTGCGTGTGTAACCATGTTTTTCTAGAGATCAAGAGTCATTCCATCATCTACATGTCCATCAAGACGTAAGAACAGGGCTGGAGAGATGGCTTAATGGTTAAGTGCTTGCCTGTGAAGCCTAAGGACCCCGGCTCGAGGCTTGGTTCTCCAGGTCCCACGTTAGCCAGATGCACAAGGGGGCGCATGCGTCTGGAGTTCATTGGCAGAGGCTGGAAGCTCTGGCGCGCCCATTCTCTCTCTCTCCCTCTATCTGTCTTTCTCTCTGTGTCTGTTGCTCTCAAATAAATAAATTAAAAAAAAAAAAAGACGTAAGAACAATTGGTATTCAACCAGTTTCTCTCAGATGAATGAGAAGGTGAGTGAATGAGTACATCCAAAGTGCAAATGTATGCAGGCTACATTTCAGCTGTGCCGCACGTGGCAGGGCCTCTCCTCTCTCTTATGTTGAAATCAAGCAATACAAAATGGTATGAGTTAAAATACCTGTGAGGGAGACTTTATTTAAAGAGTGGGAGAAGGAGATTATTAAGATAAGTGCAGGGGTCACCACGATGGCAGGTCACAGAAGAGGAGATAGCCTGGGTTCTAAACATGGAATGGGCAAGTTGGGATTTATAGGCAATGGATCCTTAGAAAAGGAGAGAATTTATCAAGAGTGCCTTAATTCATTTCTGTTGTTAAGATAAAAAATAATCCCTCAGATGGCTAACTGTGTGTGTGTGTGTGTGTGTGTGTGTGTGTGTATGCATGCACACGTGTGGGTGTATGTATGCTATTGTGTGTGTGTGGAGGTCAGAGGACACCCTTTGATCATGAGTTACCCAGCCCTAGAGTGGGTAACTTTTAATTTTTTTATTAATTAGTTTTGTATTCAGCAAATACAGTTTGGTACCATTATTAGGCTCATCCTTGACCTACCCCCTACCCTTGGCCCCTCCTTGTTGAGGTATATGGGTCATGCATTGTGGAGTTAGCCCACAGTTGTGGGTAAGATAAATGTCTCTGCATATCATGACCCAACATGTGACTCTGACATCTTTCCGCCCCCTCTTCTGCAAAATTTCCCTGAGCCATGCTGGGTTCATTTATGGTCTGCTTCAGTGATATGTTTTGGGGGCTTCTGGGGCTCTGGCTCTCTGATTTGGTGGGAGTTGATTTTCTGTGTTGATCTCCTTCCCCCTTGTGCTGGTATCTGGTTCATTGAATGTGCATGTGTCCAAGCACACACATACAGAGGCCAGAGGAAGATGTTGAGTGTCCTGTCTACCATTCTCCACCTTATGTACATGAGACAAAAATCTCACCAAACCTGGTGTTTGCCATTTGGGGGGGGGGGGCTGGTGGGCTAGCAAGCCTCGGGCATCCTTCTATCTCATTCTGTCCCTAGCCCCAGGACTGGAGTTACAGGGATGCTTGTGTTTTCAAAGCAAGGATGTATTTGCTCCCAGCTCTAGAGACTGGGAAGTCCAACAGCACAGTGGAGACATTGGGCTGCATCAACTCCATCGGAAGTGGAAAGCAGGTAGGTTCATATGGAAGAGAGAGACACATGGAGAAACCTCCCTTTTCAAGAATACCCTTTGGGATGGCTTAGAGGTTAAATGCTTGCCTGTGAATGCTAAGGACCCTGGTTCGAGGCTTGATTCCCCAGGACCCACGTTAGCCAGATGCACAAAGGGGACGCATGTGTCTGGAGTTCGTTTGCTATGGCTGGAGGCCCTGGCGCGCCCATTCTCTCTCTCTCTCTCTCTCTCTCTCTCTCTCTCTCTCTCTCTCTCTCTCTCTGCCTCTTTCTCTGTCGGTCGCTGTCAAATAAATAAATAAAAAAATATTAAAAAAAGAATACCCCCTGGGGCTAGAGGGATTATTTAGCAGTTAAGGCATTTGCCTCCAAGGCCAAAGGACCCTGGTTCTATTCCCCAGGACTCATGTTAGCCAGATGTACAAGGTGGCACATGCATCTGGAGTTGGTTTGCAGTGATTGGAGGCCCTGGTGAGCCTATTCTCTCTGTCTCTCTCTCTCCCTCTTTATCTCCACCAAATAAATAAAAATAAAAAATATTTTTTAAAATGTCCTCTGGTTGAGGGTTGCCATGAGTTCAAGGCCATCCTGAGACTCCATAGTGAATTCCAGGTCAGCCTGGGCTAAAGTGAGACCCTACCTCAAAAAACCAAAAAGAAAAAAAAAAAGTCCTCTGGTTGAGCCAGGCATGGTGGCGCATGCCTTTAATCCCAGTACTCAGGAAACAGAGGTAGAAGGATCGCTGTGAGTTCGGGGCCACCCTGAGACTCTGTAGTGAATCCCAGCTCATCCTGGGCTAGAGTGAGACCCTACTTCTAAAAACAAACAAACAAAAAAGTCCTCTGGAAATATTAATATCCACGAGTATCACCTCAGAGGACATTAGATGGCCATCTCCTCTCTTAGTAGTCACACTGCTTCTCACCACTGTTGCATTGGGAATCAGGTTTCAAAGTGACAGACCAGGGTGATGAGATATTATCTGGGCAAGGGAGAATAAAAAATCCAGACAGACATCACACAGGCGGTCAAAGATGGAGAGCAGGGCTTCTGTGACCCTGATTTAGCAGGCTTCTTACCCATCTGGGTTATCTTTAATTTTGTGTGTGTAACGTGGGTGTGTGGGTGTGTGTGCCACAGTCATACAGAGGTCAGAGGACAACTTCAAGTGTTGGTCTTCACTTTCCACCTTGCTTAAGGCAGGCTCTCTTGTTGTTTGCTGATGCATATGCCATGCTAGCTGGCACGTGAACTTACAGATATCCCTCCTCTATCGCCCATCTTGCCACATGTGGTTTGGAATTACAGACATGTGCACTGCTGCATTCAGCTGTATTTGGATTCTAGGTATCTGAAATCAGGTGTCAGGTTTGTACAGCAAACTCTTTTACCCACAGAGCCATTTTCCCAGTCCTTATGCTGTGTTTTATGAAAAAGTGCATGGTGACCCTTGCAGAGTGATCAGGAGCCTGACTATACTTTGGTCAAGCTGTAAGCGTGTCACTTATGAAGAACATCTTTCTTCCTTCGGGGTGAGAGAGTCCTTGAGTCAGCTTCCCGTCTCTCAACTGGTTAGCTATGGATTGTGATAGTTATTGCTGCTCACAGTCTGATACTCGACAGCATGCACATGCAAAACACCTGCCGCCAAATGGTGACTTTTGTTTCCCTCAGAGTCGGCACACTCTGATGGGCCCACATGGGGGTCTGAGTTTTACAGTGGTCGTTGGCCCTTCTTCCTCCATAGCAGCTTGGCTACCTTTCTGTCAGGTCCTTCCTTTCACTCAGACATGCTCGAGAAAGTGGTCTAGTTTTCAGACCAGCAGTAAAAACACCATGAAGTCATGATGATCCTTATTACTGGAGTTGTTAGTATCAAGGATGCTAAGCCCTAACAAGCCAGGCTCAGTCACTGTCTTTAATGGGCCAGCTAAAGAGCTAGGTAATAGTGCAAAATAGAGATTTATTCAATGTGGCAACATTGACAGAAGGAGCAAATTAAGAGGTCCAGTGACCTGTAGTTCATCTTCAGGGTCCTGATTGGAGGTTTAGGTTTAGAGGGCAAGAGGTAATGTTTAGCTAAGCAGCCTTGGCTGAGGTAGGGTCACATCCATCATTGACCCCTGATTGCCTGGGCTCTTAACTCTCCTGAAAAGTAGTCTGACCAATCAGAACTGTGTGAAATCCCTTCCTGTCAGATAAGTTCCCCCTTTGGTTGCAAATGTGCTTTGGCTGTTTCCTTCTTACAAGACAAGATTCCTTAGGGATCACTGTTTCAAGAGTCTAATAGCCAAACAGAAGGCACAAGAGTCTCTGTTTAGAGTATCTTTGCTCATGCTGGGAGGAGTGCAACCCCACTCTCATTGGTTGATTTAGGAGAAACATGTGACCAGATTCTGACCACTGAAACTTAAGGAAATGTTGGTATATAGAGAAGAGGGGCTGGAGAAATGGCTCAGCCAATAAGGCTTTTGCCTGTAAAGCCCAAGGACCTAGGTTCAATTCTGCAGCACCTGTAGAAAGCCAGATGAACAAGGTGGCGTGAGCAGCTGGGGTTTGTTTGCAGTGGCTACAGGTCCTGGTGTGCCCATTCTTCTCCCTTTCTCTCCCAAACAAAGAAATATTTGAAGAGAGAAGAAAGGCATGTCTTTCCTGCCATAGGGGCTGTCCCACCTGTGGTGAGCTGATACCTGCAGTCATCCTGGGGCAAGAGAGGAAAGTTTGCGGTGAAGGAAGATAGCAAAAAGTACGCATGCTTGTATATCACTGAGCCATCTCCCAAGCCAGATAGTCTGTCATAACAGCAAAACAATAATAAAGTAAAATACAGTGAACTAAAGCAACTTCCAGGGACAATGCAGCCAATTAGTCTTGTCAGCTGCTGACACCACCTCTCACCTCATGTCCCTGCCTCTGCTTTGCCCCCTGTAGTTCATCCTCCCACAACTTTTCAATTTATCTTTTCAGCTCACAGTTCACATTAAAGCTCTCCAGCATAGTTGTGTCATAAGTAAAATGAACTGTAGAGTCCTTCCCTTGCTAGAGGTATGTGGAGTTCACAGAGACCCGATCCTTTCCTGGGACATGTTTTAAATGCTACCTGACATCAACCCTGAAGGGCAGGTGGACAGGCACTCCTGTCTGGCCATTGGCATAGCAACGTTACTTATATTTGACCAAACTCCTCAGAGTCAGGTGCAAGTGCAAAGGAACACTAATGTCACAACCCTCAACTAGTTGCGGATAAAGTTTTTATTTTTGACAACTTCATAAATGTATATATTTTTATTATATTCACTCCCCATTACTCTATCTTATTCCTTCCCATTATTGCTAAATCCCTGCTTCTTCCTAGCTAGTCCCCTTCATACATTTGTATTTTCTTTGTGATTCACTGAGTTAAATTAGGACTTCTTTCCTAAGCTCGGGTTGGAGGTACTCATTGGAGTATGGACAACTAAACCAGTGGCTACATCACTGAAGAACATGACTCCCCATCCCCAACAAATATTTTTTGCCAATATCATTCCTCAGGGAGCATGCGAGCCTCCTGGGCCCATCTAAGGTGGAATGTGGATGGGCTCAAGTGTGTGCAAGTAATCCCAGCTTCTATGAGTTCATGAGGGTAAGGGGCCATATTGCAACTAGAAGGCAGCATTGCATAGCACTCTCCCTCATCTTCCAGTTACTTTCTTTCTGTCCCCTCTTCTACAGTGTTCTCTGAGCTTTGGAGGAGGTGATAAAGATGTCCTTTTTAGGGCAGTGAATCTATTGACTGAAGTGAGAACTAAGATTCCTGTTGTACTCTCAGATTACTTATTTGAGAGAGAGAGTCAAATAGAGAGAGGGAATGGGCGCACCAGAGCCTCCAAACACTGCAAATTGTGCATCTGGCTTATGTAGGTCTTGGGAAATCAAACATGGGTCCTTTGGCTTTACAGGTAAGCACCTTAACCACTAAGCCATTTCTCCAGGCCCTCAGTAATCTTTGAATAGATAAATAAATTGGTAATATTACTGGCCTACACAAAGTACTGTGTTGGGGCAAATTGTGAGGATGAACTATAAGAACAAGTTGTGGGAATTAACTAGAAGTATGAAATATGGGGGTGAACTATGAGAAAGAACTGTGGGAATATTTCTTATGTATATTACAAATAACTTTTCTGAAATTATTGCTGTGACATGCTAAATTTCTTACTTGTAACTTACCCTAAAGGTTACCTTGCAACTATGTTATCCACCTGCTTACAGAAATGTGACTAGGTTTCCTCTGTCTTGGAGTACCTTTGCCTGAACAGCACAGATGACCAATATCAACAAGCAATGTTTAGAGATGCTGGCTGATCTTAAGCTATGCTGTTTGCCTAATTTCTTCAGTGCCCTGGTTAGACTCTTGATCCGGAATAAGCACACATGCATAGGAAGTGTCGGCCATAGTGTTGAAGACAATGAGGTATATAACTAAGAGCTCACATACAAGGAGGGCTTAATGCAGTTACATTTGTGATCAAGGATATGTGTGTTCTAGATCAACAGACTACAGCAGGTCGTACCCCTACATCTCTCTCTCTGACAAATGTTTAAGGATTGCCCAAAGTCAGTATTACTGATATTTTTGTTCCTGTTCAATGGCAATGCCAATGAGTACCTGCATGTAGAGAAAGCTATAGCCACAGGAAGAGCAGTGAGGCAGCTACAGCAGATGCAACACGTTTACTAATGGCTTAAACTCCTCTTGAGCTTCTTTATTCCTTGGGCTGCTGCTGAGACAGCTAGCCCACTCCCAGGCTGGGTATCCCAAGAGTTAGTTCTATTTCTAAGGCTCTGTTCTTAGATGCAGTTTGCCCACACCTGGATAGGCAAATTCCAGGAGTTATCCAGAATGCCCCCCCCCCCAATAGCGCAAAAAGGCAGATACCTACATATTAAGATGAAACTTCTACAAATTCAAAATATTTTAAGTAGCATTTTAGCTTGTTATATGTTTGAAGGGTTAATAGATAAAAGTTAGGTGAGGCATTTTTATATATCAAAACTTTATCTTCAGGCTGGAGGAGTAGTTTAATTGGTCGAGTGCTTGCCTAGGATGCATAAGGTCCTGGGTTCAATTCTTTTCACCACATAAACTTGGCATGGTGGTGCACACCTCTAATCCCAGTACTCAGGAGATGGAGGCAGAGTTCAAGATCATCCTTAGCTACATACTGAGTTCTAGGCCAACCTGGGCTACATGGGATCCTGTTTCAAGAAAAGAAAATGTTGTTAGCATAACTGGGTAGAACTACATCCTTTGAAAAGCTTAAAAACATTTTGAGTAATAGTAGTTACGGTGGATTTGTGTATATACATATAAACTGTATAAAGATGTACGAATCACTAAGTATAAAGTGTGCTTTAAGTTTGATATCAAAGTGAAAATAATTCAAGGATCAGTATCATGACTTTGAGATTTCTAATAGCAACCATGTCTAGAAAATATAAGTTTGGATAACTTAGAAAAACAATTTGTGTGTGCGTGTATGTGTGTGTATGTATGTATGTACGGGCATGCACATGTGTGTGGGTTGCATGCATGCCACAGTGTATGTGCGTAAGTCAGAGGACAGCCCTGAGTGTTGGTTCTTGCCTTCTGCCTCGTTTGCCAGGCAAGCTGGTCTGTGAGCTTCTTCTTCTGCCTTCCTCGTGCAGAGTGCCATGGGCACACTGGAATTTGTGCTGCTCACTTTTTATGTGTGTTCTGAGGATCCAAACTCAGGTACTCACACTTGCCTAGCAAACACTTTATCCACTGAGGCATCATCCCAGGTCCCAAATGAAAAGTGGCTTTCGCATTGTTCTATGTCCTTATACTTTTTTCAATTCCTTCACTTTAGGGTGAAATAAAGCATATTTGAGACAACTACTGCCTTATCAACATATCATCCCAAAGGTGTATGTTGTTTGTTTATTTAATTTTAAATTCATGCACATGTATGCTATCTTCCTTCCAGCTGAAAAAAGGAATCTGACTCAGAGGAGAAGGGGGACGTGATTGACACCTGGAAAGCAATGTTAATGATTTTAACTAATTTGAAAGTGAAAAAGACCCAGGCAATCCATGAAAAGAGAATGAGATATCACTGCATGTTTTCCTTCAGTGCCTTACTTACCAGTCTGTTTAACTGGAACAAAATCTGGATAGATTGTAACAAAATGGTATAGGAAGGAAGTCAGGAACTCTATAACTGATATAAAACAACATTATATAATGAATTACTTCAGATTAGATATTTTTTCTTGTGTGTGTGTGTGTGTGTGTGTGTGTGTGTGTAAGTGTGTGTATGAGAGAGAGAGAGAGGGAGAAACAGAGAGGGAGAGGGGAGTGCTTCTGTGTTTGAATAAAGGTATGTGAATGTTATGGTGCATTTGTGGAGATGAGAAGCCAACTATGAATACCAGTCTTCACCTCCTACCTTGATTGAAGCAGTCTTACTCATTGTTCATAGCTATGTTTGCCAGGCAGGTGGGATTGTCTTGTTACCATTTTCCTTCTTGCTGGAGGCACATTGAGATTATACATGCTTGCCCTATGCAACTTGCTTCTGTGTTTTCTGGTGATCAGAACCAGGGTTATGCTTATACAGCAAATGCTTTACCCATTGAGAAATCTCCTCAGCCCCAAATCAGGTCTTAATACTTTAAGAGAGAATTGGAGAAATAAGCAGAAAACTAAAAGAATTATCCATATTGTGTGTGTGTGCGTGTGTGTGTGTGTGTGTGTGTGTGTGTGTGTGTGTGTGGTGTGTGTAATCAAAGAGGTAGGATGAAAAAACAATTGAACTCAATGCCAGAAAGTCCCAATTGTGTTGGGCTCCCCTTTCTATGAAGTTTATGGAAAATAATTTTTTTTTTGTTGTTCATTTTTTATTTATTTATTTATTTGAGAGCAACAGACACAGAGAGAAAGACAGATAGAGGGAGAGAGAGAGAGAATGGGCGCACCAGGGCTTCCAGCCTCTGCAAACGAACTCCAGACGCGTGCGCCGCCTTGTGCATCTGGCTAACGTGGGACCTGGGGAACCAAGCCTCGAACCGGGGTCCTTAGGCTTCACAGGCAAGCGCTTAACCGCTAGGCCATCTCTCCAGCCCGAAAATAATTTTTAAAGTTGAAACAGTTTTGTAGTAATATAATTAAAAAGATTATAATAATCAATATTGTCAACAGTAGCATCTTTTTTTAAAGATTTTATTTTAAATTATTTATTTGAGTCACAGAGAGAAAGAGAGCCAGGGCCTCTAGCCACTGCAAAAGAACTCTAGACGCTTGCACCCCCTTGTGCATCTGGCTAACGTGGGACCTGGAGAATCGAACTGGGGTCCTTAGGCTTCACAGGCATGTGCCTTAACCACTAAGCCATCTTTCCAGCCCAGCAGTAGCATCTTTGATGCTGTAAAGTTCAGGAGTGACCATTACCACACAAACCATTCTGAGACAAAGATGAAAGCTTGTATTCAGGAAAAGCATGAGCTGTCATGGCTGGCTCACAGAGAGGAGCACAGCCAATCTGAGATTTCAGATAGTGCACTTTTATAGGGCTTCTTCAGTTGTGGGGGAGGTGAGGAAGAGAAAATAACTCCTTTGTTCTTTACATTAGCCATTTCAAATAGCTAGGGTATGAGACCAGACTAGTGAGCAGGTGACTTAGGAGACAAGAGGACATGAAAACATGGTCTTGGGGCATTGTCAGGCAAGAAAGGGATAATGGCTGGGCAGTTGTTGAGGAATGTGGATAATCTACTTCCTTATGTCTGTTGCCATTCTGCTGCCCTTGGTGACTCCATTTTGGGAGCCTGTCCCAACCTAACATTCCAGCCATTTGTTAATGATAAGAGACTGAGGTTATTTTGTTCATGTTGGCCATAAGGGTGATGAGTTCTTATGGGAGAGGCTGGATAATGCAGTTGATGGGGGCTCCCTTCAGGACAGGTGATGAGGAGACAGTTTTATGGTGGCTAGAGATGGCAGAGTGGTGAGATCAATAGCACCACTGTAGCATGTTGTTACTACTTGGTCTTGAATGAAACAGAAACTTCTCTTGTACCATCCCTGTATTGAGCTGGCTTCAGGCAAGTTGCTGGTGACACATTACAGAGAAGGAGAAGGACATGGGCTCTGGGCATTCCATGAGAAGACAGAAGGGAGAATTAAGGAGCTTGTTAATCTTGTCAACAGCTATGACATCAAAATGT
Organism: Jaculus jaculus; assembly: GCF_020740685.1. Lineage (NCBI taxonomy): Eukaryota > Metazoa > Chordata > Mammalia > Rodentia > Dipodidae > Jaculus > Jaculus jaculus. Next base: position 52,164,223 of record NC_059103.1, on the reverse strand, counting down.
CAGGCATAAAGGGGGGGTGAGCATTCCAAGGAGAGAGATAGAGGGCTTGGGGCAAGAGAGAGGAGGCAGAGGGGCATCAGTATATTCAAGAGGAGCATTTTGGGATCAGGGAAAGAGTAGGAACAAAAGAGAGTTTAAGTTTTAGAGTGTCCATTGAGGTTGCAGAGTACTTATCCCTGGATGAGATAGGGTAAGGGCTAAGGAAGGAGGGGGCCCAAGGAATAGCTCTGATTCTGGCTAAGGCAAATGGGAGGAGCTGGAGCCAGTTTAAGTGGAGTTCAGAAGTAATCATGGACAGCAGAGGCAGAAGGCATAAGTTAATGTTAGAATTTCATTTTGTAAGTCAACATCAGACATGGGAGCCTATTAGTCTGAATCTTTGTTTATATTGTAGTTATATTTTTCTTACTGGTTGAATAATGTAGGCTGCCAGAATTAACTATATATTTGGAGGTCCATAATGGTGCTGTAGTAGAGACTCTTAGGGACCTGTAAGGAGTTCTATGACTCTCAGCATTGTCATCTGCTAGGATAAGTCAAGGCCATGCTGACCAAGTGACCCTCCCTCTTTTGGGAAGCCTGTAGCACTGATTTTTCTCCAGTGTGACTCTCCTGTTACAGATACACTGACTTGTAATTCATTTCTGGCTCTCGTCAAGAAGACAGGTAACATAACAAAGGCTAGAAGTTCAGTGTCTCATCATCTCCTGTGGCCTTTTGACCCAGGGGCAGGAGCCAAAATATTGGTTATCCTTTTAACTCCAATGTTTCCCATTCAGTTTGGCTTCTATATATGGTTATTAATCACTCAGAGAGACTATACATATCTGATTAGAAGAACAGATTAATTAAAAGGGAGCAGAATTTATCCGGTTAGCAAAGCAGATCTGGTTAGAGAATGACACAATGGTTTAAAATTATTTTGATTAATATTTAAGTTTAGTTGTCAGGTGACACTGTAAGCTATATCTGGATCATAGAAAGCATACATATTCTATCTTTTAAGTATCTGTTAGTTATAAGTATAGGCAGAACATTTTAGTAGCCCTGAAAACAATATTTTATCAATTACTTTATCAAGAACTTTAAGCCAGTTGACTTAATTGTCCTTACCATATGACTTTTAATAAAAGGCCTTTTGCAATAACTTGTTTGTAAAAGAACAGATTTGACTTATACTATTTACCCAGAATAAACATATAGATTTTATCACTTATTGATTTTGGAACTTTGTTTCTTATAACTTTCCTAAAACACATTTTTCAAAAAATATGAAAGCAAATTTGAACATTACTAGAAATTTTAGAATTTTTTTTTTTTTTTTGCAAAATCAATATCAAGTACTTCTATTTTTAAGCACAAATTTTGAGGCTGTTGTTTGTTAGTAGTTTCATGGAAGCATAGAAGGATAAGGTAAAGCAGTTGCAAATTTCTTATAAGAAGTTCCCATCTATTCACAGCAACTTGGCATTCACCCATCATCATGCTGGTACCAGGATCTTGTGATTCCCTGTGCTTGCAATGCCCTGGCTCTGCAAGGCAGGGAAGCTAAGAAAGAGCCATTTTTTTTCTTCCTAAATTCCAGGGAGAGTTTTGGACTTCTCTCAGCACTACAAGGAGGCTTTCTGATCCTGCCATTTTACAACTCTTTAAAAGTTTGAAAGGAGGAGAATATTACTTTTTTTTTCTATCATCTTAATTACTTTTAGTGTTCCTTCTGGGGGACACTCAACAGTAAAATTTGGCTATGCTATCTAATGCAGTGGGCTTGGTGGAGAATATCCCCCACAATGAAATGAAATGAAATGGCACTGCTTAGAACAGAAATCTTTCTGCAGCCTTAGGGCTGTGAGCCACATACATCCTCACACATACACACATTCATTTTATGGGCACTTTTCATATAGACTTTAGACAACCACTTCCCCTTTACATATTCATTCATTTCATTTATTTATTCAGAAGCTATGCATTCTCATCTTAAATTTCTATTCTATATACAACTCTGGAGACTAAAATCAAACCTTTTTACCAGGCAAGGGGTCAGGAGAGGTTGAGGGAGCTGGAGGAGCCAGAGGAGCTGTTGGGGTGAGGTCATCTATGGCATCTGGGTCAAAAGCAGAGGGTGAGGATGAGTATGGGGGAGGGGTTGAATGAGAGCGCATTCCTGAGACCTTGGCTAGAGGGACCTGGTGAGAAGATCAGGTAGAGCAGAGAGAAGGTTGTGAATGCAGAGTGAAAATGTTTGAGTATAGGATATTTTGGAGCATTTGCCTGCATGTTGGCAGAAGATTTTTAAATCACCAGAATTTGGCAATCAAAAGTACCATGTTCAGGCCATTTGGACCCATTGTCCAGCTTATATAGTGTCCAGACAGAGTTGCAGAGAAAGATAAGATGTCATCCAAGCATAGAGGCTGTAAGTTCTGTAAGGAGGCAGGGAAAGAGCAAAACAAGGGTGAGAGAAAGGAACCAAGGCTTAAGCTGGATTTCTACAGAGTACCAATATGAACCCCTGGCCGATCAGAGTGAACGGGCCTGCTCCTTCCTGTTGCCTTTTTAGCCTGTGAGTGAGTGGGTGAGGTGAGTGACTGTGCTTCCAATGGCAAAAGCGGCTGGCAGTGAAAGATGAGAGCTCAGGAGGGAGAGGGAGAGGAGGGAGGAGGAGAGTGTTCTGAGATGGTGCAACTGAGCCAAGTGGGGCCCCATAGGGTACAGTAGACCAGAGACCAAAAGACATGAGGTGTCCAGAGTGCGTCTTTCTTGAGACATGGGGTTGGGGTCCAAAAGCAGCCCAGGGGTGGGCCTGGCATGCTGGCATGGCTTCTACTAGGAGGGAGGGATTAAACCTGAGAGAGACCAACCTGAGAGGGACACGTACCGAGAAGGAGGGAGGAGATGAAGGGAAGAAGAGCAAGGCTGAATTGTGGTGGGTGTGAAAGCCAGTGACAGGCAGAGATGGTCTGAAGCCGTCAGAGGGTCAATGGCAGCTTGGTGTTCCGATCAGGGGAAAGGAGGTCTGGCCACACAAGAGGGCAACTGGAAGCCTCCTATCTGAGTCATGGCACCAGATGTAAGGTTTGGGAGTGGCCGAGACCATGTAAACCATTCTGAGGCAAAGATGAAAGCTTTTATTCAGGAAACACATGAGCTGCCAGGGCTGGCTCTCAAGAGCAGAGCACAGCCAACCTGAGATTCCAGATAGTGCCTTTATAGGGCTTCTTCAGTTGGGGGAAAGTGAGGAAGAGAAATGAACTCCTTTGTTCTTTCCATTAGCCATTTCAAATAGCTAGGATGTGAGACCAGAACAGTGAGCAGGTGACTTAGGAGATAAGGGGCCAGGAAATCATGACCTGGGGGTATTGTTAGCAAGGAAGGGATAATGGCTGGGCAGTTTCTTGAGGAATGTGGATAATCCACTTCCTTATGTCTATTGCCATCCTACTGTCCTTGGTGACTCCATTTTGGAAGCCTGTCCTGACCTAACAGATGCATCATTTCATCTGACAATTAGAAATGAGCTTTCACTTCATACCAGTTTCCCTATAGTTCTTTCTATCTTTCAAGGTGGAAAAAAAAAAAAAAAAACCCTTCCTCTCTTCCAAGTAAAATCTCCCACCACTGAACCAACTTTCCCTTCTCACATCAAGTCCTCAGTTTTCAAATACTGACAAAATACCTAATATGTGCAATATCATGTACAATAGGAAGTGACAAGCAAGAAAGATAGTCCCTGCCCTCAAGAAGTAGTTAAGGAAGAAAGAAATCTATGTATAGCATTAAGTATGATGGAGAGCAGGACGTGATCACTGACATTAGAGGATCACAGAACATGTCTGTGAGGCACAGTGCTCATTATCTATGGGAAGCTGCAGGAGCCAAGGTTTGCCTAGCGGCAAAACATAGACGAAAGGGCAGAGGCACGCGTACAGACCTTCAGGCAGCTGCTCTGATTGTCTCAATGTGGGACTCTGTTTGTTTGTTTGTGATTAAAACCAGCAGTTCTCAGCTTGAGCTCTCATTTATTACCAGGCTTGGCTCTTCCCATGAATCAAATCGATTTTTAAAAGATGGAAGCACATATTAACCTTGATGTATCTTATTTACTTTGATATTCTTAACATCTATCACAATGCTCAACCTGATATATATTCTCTGTGAATGTTTGTAGAGGATGGATAGATAGATGGACGGATGGATGAATGGAGGGCTGAATAATAATATATTTTTCACTACACATATTTTTTTCTTTTTTCCTAAATATTTATTCTGTATATGCAGTGTCCTATTTATGTTTAATGGGCCAAACATGGTTTCAATAAAAAAAACTTTATATGAAATACTATATTAAATTTATTGCAAGCCTCCCAAGAAAATGGCTAGAGACTTCTGAGAGGTGATATTTAAAGGATTTCAGTAGTCTTCCCTTTCATCCACACCCTCCCTAGTTCCCTCTGGCCCAGCTCTAACTCCCTGAGGAAGCTACCCTCTATTATGGAAATTGAGGTTTCAAAGTGTTGGCTTAGTCTGGGATTAACACTTTCTATAATGGTAATTCCTGGGTCCTTGTATACCTGAATGAGAGGAAATGATTTCTCTCTTAGGCGCAAACCAAGATCAAAAGCCCACCTTACAAAGATTTTGGATGGTATGGCTCCAGTATAATTCCCACCAGTGTGTGAAGCCAACACCCCACGTGGAGGGCCAGACAGTCCACAACTCAGTGTAAGACCCTCCCTCCATACTGCCCCACAAAAAGACTTAAAAACCTTCTCTTTCTCTTACTAGGTGGTTCAAAGTTCCCTCCTCACTGCCTTTGCTCTGAACCCGCCAATCAACCCCTTGTTGACTTTAATAAAACCACGGGTCCGAAAGGAAACTGTCTCGGTGGTTGTCTAAATTCTGAGCGGCACAGTATCTAGCTAATATGCACGCTTCCTTGGTTCTTCACAGCTGCTTCCATTAGGGAACCTCTGTTTTTTGAGGTTGTAGAAAACAAAGCACTGTTTAAGTTCCTTCTAGAGATTAAAAAATGAAGCATAGGAGACATGCTCTTTGGTTGTGAGAAATGCTCATATTTGACTTCTGTGCTTTGGGAATGGCTGAAGAGTAGGGGTCATAGATGGGCTCCAAAAACCATTCATGCTCGGGCAGGCAGGTTTTCTGTCCAGAATTTATGGTTAGGGAGTTGTCTACCTTTACTTCTCTCTGCATCACAAGGTAAATTATCCAAGAACAAAATCATCAAGTTTAGCTATCCAAAGTGAATTGGAGAATTGGGGCAATATTATGCAGAAGGCTGCCTCAAATCTTCATTTTTTTATTATAACATATTGAGGTAGTGAATATAATTGTGTTACTTTCTACAGCATCTGCATAAATTCATATTTTAATTTATTGTAGCTCTACATTTCTCATTATTTTGAAATCAGGTCTCTTTTTGAAAAGCATGTAAGAGAATAACAGTCAGAAGTGATATTAGTATATAATAAGAACAAGAGAATTATGACAGATGAGTTTCTTGTGAGAATTTTGAGAAGGTTGATCACTGGACAGATGAGAGATTAAAAAAGAAAGTAACTGAAGGCTCACCCTTAAGGGAGTTGGGAAAACAGTTGTAAAGATAAGGAATCCTGGGACTTGGGAAACAGCAAAAAGAATAAGAATTATGTAGGCAGAAGTCAGAGCTAAATAAAGTGAAAAATAAATCAAGGCTCCATTATCTTCTCTGGGGAGATTTTGATGTGAACTTGACAAAGGAAGTTTTTTGTTTTGTTTTGTTTTCCTGTTAGTAGCTGGTTTCACGGCTATGGCATTGCCATTCCCTCAGCAAGGTTTGGCCCTTTGATAACAAAAGATCACTTACTGGGCACTTTCACAGGACAAAGTAAAGAGTCAGTGGCTTCAACTGGGTTGAGACACCTCTGCATTCCTAATAAACATCTTATAGCCATTGCCAATTAAAGAATGAAAAGGCAAGAAAGTATGCCCTGGCCAGTGGGGAGTCGAACAAAGAAGCCAGGGGAAAATTAACCTGAATGAAAGAAGGCAAACAGACACAAGAAGGAGACCATGCTAGATGTTTGTCATGGCCTTGAGCGTTTATTCTTACATGTAGGTTTATATAGGGTTGTAGGGAGAAGGGGACATGGTCAGGGCAAGGAGTTGTAGGGGGAAGGGCACATGGCCAGGGCAAGGACTTGTCAGGAAACCTAGAGGGGATGTAATTAGGTGTTCATCTAATCTTGCCTAACTGGCTTAACATCCTGACTGCACCAGGCTTCACATCCTGACCATAAACTGACCTTTTGCAAAAGATAAGATTCTGTAAGCAGTCTGCTGACTGGTTCCAGAAGTACCTAACAGAAAGCTGGATGGACCAGCTTTCTGAGTAATGAGTCAGTTTATGAGCAGGCCCAGGCAAAATGGAGAGGCTTTTGCTTTATGGCTCCTGACATCTCCTCCCTTCTTTTATGCAAAAGAGGGGGAGGCCCGCTATTCAGCAGTGGGCTGCAATGCCTTTGTTTCTTCATCAGCTACCAGCAGGATGAGGGAGTATTCAGCCAAGCTTACAATCCCCTGGTAGTTGAGTATTAGGTGAGGAAGTAGAAACTTAACTTGTTATATGGCGGTTTCTGTTAACATGGTGGAGGTTTGATTCATAGCTCCCAACATCTCCTCGGGAGGCCCGCTTTGCAGTGGTGGGCATTAACCAACTGGGGGAGTAGGGACCCTACTCCTCCCGTGGGATGTCTTTTTCCCACAATCTTTGGCCCTTGGTACCTTTTGGGGAGGGGAGGTTGGGCCTATGTGGCCGGAGAGTGGGGCACAGCCTTAGTGATCACAGTTATGATACCAACCTCCATGGAAGCCAGGTATACCTCTCAGGGAATCCAGAAGTGGTCAGATAAGGACCTTCCCCTGCAGTGCTTTGCCTCGCACCCACATTGGTGCCCATATCACACTCACTTCATTGTGAGCTGATATGTATAGGTTTGGATCCTATGCAGCTCCTAAAGGAGGGGTAGCTATTTGGCCAAGAGAGGTAGACCGCAGCGATAGCAGAGGTGTAGAGGACAGCAGAATAGTAAATAAGTACAGAATGTAAGATCAAGGGAGAGTGACAGCTGCAGGTGGCAGGTCTTCAGTGGCAACGCCTCGATCCGCCAGCTCCAGTCTGTGATAATGGACCTGTAAAGGCTGCACCTTAATGGCTTTAATCTGTTGACATATAAAAGACATGATTTTAATTATAATAATGGGTCAGATTATGAGTGAGAAGATTAAGATAAGTAGAGGTCCTTCCAGCTTTGTCCTGTTAGGGATAAAGGGAGATTCTCTCAGGGAAGTGTTTCTTCCCTGGACATGTGAGATGTCACTGGAGGATCATCAGCTTGTTTTACAAGTCTCTCTGGTAGCCATCCCAAAGTATTTTCTTTGGTGTCAAACAAGCATACTGATCCTCGGCCCCAAATGAGTACTGGGTCTGGGCCATTCCATTTTAAGGTTAAAGGATCTTTCCACATGGCTTTGGCAAAGGTATTTTTTGTATTTGTGTGCCCAAAGCAATCAGCTGCTGAATTTCCCTGAGTATCAAGGGTTAAAAAGTTTAGGACAAACAAGGCATGATGAAGGATATTTCTTGGAGAGCCTTTTATGGGATATAAATCCCCCGTTTTTAACTTTTGGAGGGTAAATGGACCCAGAAGAGGGGCCCCTCCTGCCAGAACACCCCAGTGGGTGTAAAGTCAGTGGCACAAATGACCAGGAGAAGAGGCTTTTTCTAAGAGAGAAAAGTGACTCTTTGGCTCAGAATTGTAGCCTCCACTATCTTTAGGGCCTCTAAAATTTACCACAGGTAAACTAAATGTAAAATACTGACAAGGAGTGTAAGGGAATTGTAAAAAAAAAAAAAAAAGCAATCCTTTAGGTCAATAATGATTGTACAATGTCCTGCAGGAATTGCTCCTGGAGTGGGGAGACCTGGTTGTAGGGCCCCCGTAGGTACCATGGCCTTATTAATTTCTCTAAGATCCTGGAGCAATACAAAGATAGGAGTATTCCAAGGAGAGGTGGTAGGTCCAATATGGCCTGCAGCAAGTTGTTCCTGTACAACGTGGCTGTAGCTAATTTCAGAAGTTAAGGGCCATTTATAAATTTAAGGATATATATACATATATATATATCTATAATTTATATTTATATTCATATTTATATTTATTGATCTTTGGTTACAGATTTCTCTCTGAGTGTTTAAGACCATGCAGATAGCCAAAGGTTAATTAGGGATTAATTTTAGAGGTCATTAATGGCTCTCCAAAGAGACTTCAGGGACACAGAAGTAGCCCCATAGTTTACTGGTGTCTTGCCTGTTAGGATGAGTCAGGGCCATGCTGGCCAAGTAATTTTCCCTTTTTTGGGAAGTCAGGAGGGCCAATTATTCTTCAATTGTGACTCTCCTGTTTTAGAATGTACACCAATTTTGCTTGGGTCTCCATATCTTCCCTGCTCAGGAAGACAGGTGACTTACCAGGGGGCCAGTGTAGAAGTGTCCCATCATCTCCAGTGGCCTCATGACATGGGAGTACAGGCCAAAATATTGACACTTTTTATTCTAATGATTCCAGTTGGCTTTGGCTTATACATAGGTGATTAACACAATCAGAAAGGAAGTTACACCAGCCTGGATGTATGTACATATAGAGCACATTTGATTACTGAAATAGACTTAGTTAAAGAATGGCGCAAGGGCTTCTAAAATCATTTTGTCCTATCTTTAAAATTTTTGTTGTACTGTGGCAGCATAAGCCATATATCTGAGGCATAGGAAGTAGGCACATCTCACATTTTGAATATCTAACATTTATAAATATAGGCAGAACTTGTTACCAGTCTTGAAAACAGTACCAATTGATTTATAAACTTAACTAATTTAACCTAGAAATTATCAGAAAAGAACAAGTAAGACAGTATAAGGTCTTAGCACCTGTGTGAAAACATCTTTGATTAGTTCAGATACCTGTGTGGGTACCAATCACCCAGAGAACATTGGAAACAGAACCATGGAGCTTTATATATATATATGTATGTATAAATTTTAGATGAGAACCATTGTTTGAGCATGAGACTGTACCCTAAGGTAGGGAATATATCTTAAGAGTTAATTTTGTTATAAGCACTGAACTTAAGATGCAGAAATTGAGACAGTTACTTTACATACAATAGAGTAGAATTTGGTTTTTCCTGAGCCAAAATAGCTAGCTAAATATTAATATAACCCTTGATAAATTTTTTGAAAGAAAAAACATTATTTGACAACCAGTGATTTTGTCTTAAACTTGATTGCTATTGATTTTATGTAACACAGAAATATTTATTAACATAAAACAATTTTATGTTTTACCCATGACTTAAATTTGATAAAGTTTAAGTAAGCTATCCCAACAAATCCCAGGAAGATGAAAGTTATTATTACTGAGATTAAATCACTTAAACGTAAGTGATTAAACCTAGTTATGACCATTCAATAAAATTAGCATAAATAAGACAGAAGCTATCTGTAAAGTCACAATGTCTTTAGGTATGAGTACTTCACCTTTAGAAATTGACCATTTCTATGTGAGCCTTTATCTTTAGAATAGTTAAAACCTTGATGAAAAGAGGAACCTAATTTACTTTACCGAGTCTTAAAGACAGTTTTATAACCCTTAAATCATAACAAATTAGCCACAGTGACCTGTTAATGAGTGAGGCCTTATCATAAGACTCAGTTTATCTATTTAACATTTTGTCTAGTGAGAGACTTTATCTAACAGATGTGACTTTAGGTGTTCATAAGAGAGGAACTAAAGAGAACCACAGTTATATGCTGTATTCCTTTTTTCTTGTCAGAGACAATTGGCCATTTTTGTCTCTAGTCAGAGTCTGGGGGACACATGGCTTAAACTTGCATGGGGTTTGAGGTAAAGGGGGTTTCATCTGTTTTTTTTTTTTTTCCCCAGAATCCAGCTTTCCATGAATTTAAGTAGTATATGTTGGAAAGCATGAGCAAAATGAAATTACAGAGCAGAGAGATAAGCATCCTGACATTTCTTTCCTATTCCGAAGTTGTTTGTTTTTACATAGCAAATTTACCCAATTGCAAAACACAAGGTGATAGACTCTTGTCTATGTTTAACCTGGTTAAACCTCCAATTACATCTGTACTTATGACTTTGTGACCCACCTAACATAGGCATCACCTGTGTCTAATGTAAGATGAATTTAGATTAAGACTATGTCCCTATATAAAACTTTTAGAGTATCCTTAAGAGTCTGTAAACAGTTGAAGAATCTCTAACTTTAGGCATAGCATTTAGGTTTAGCCTGAAAATTCTTTCCTACATACGCACATCTTTATCCACATACTTTAACATTCTCAGTACCACTCAAAAAGCATTTTTAATGAGCATTCTATGTCCCAACATTGAAAAATTCTTTTCCAGTTCCTTCAATCAATTCATCTCACCCCATCATTAATTATCTTCTCTCTTTCTCTCTCTCTCTCTCTTTTTCCTCCCCTGAGGGAGTGCACCATTCCTGGAAATACTGAAATACCAGGTCAATGCGTGGAGTGGATGGAGCAAGCTCCTATTCCAACTCCAAGCTCCAAAATCCATTTAATATATTGTCCTCAGATATAAGACATATCAGATATTAAACTGATAAAAACAGATACTACACTTGATCTTAGTCAAAAGGCTGAGAAGTGATTATCTTTCTTATAAGGCTATTAAAAACTTACACCAAATTGATTAATCCTATTACTAAAAAGGAAAGCAGTCTTAATACAATTTTATATGATTAATACCAATAACACACTTGGGAATGATTTTATTAGGAATAGCTAAGGCAAATTGTGTTGTTATCTTGTGGCAGGCTGGCTCAGAGGTCAGATCAGTTATCTCCTTCTTTTAAGTAACAGGACATTACAATCTTTTTATATATATATCTGATAAATTATATGTTACCTCTTTAGAGGAAGTTTTTTTGTTTTTAATAATCCTCTATGTAAGGTGAACTTGACCTAGAACAAATATCTGGCAAATTCATTCCTGTAAAAGACATTTAACTTTTCATTTTTAATTTCTATGCTTATGTCTTTGATTTCCTTAAAATAGTTCTCTAGAAGAGAAAGGAATGTCACCTGCATCTGTCTCATCTCTTTAGTTACAAACAGTCACAAGCATGACACGACTAGCAAGCACAATGAGCACACATAAACACATAAACACATATACACACACATAAAAAGAACAACTCCTCCTGATAAAATTAAAAAATTTGCTTAAAGAACTTGAAGCAATCTCAATTTATTGTGTTTTTAAAATATCTTTTACTATGGCAATTAGCTCCTTTTAACTCTTTTGCTAATTTTTTTTTTAACCCATGTTCCTTATGCCTTGAAAGAAGTTTTAAGCCTTTCAACAAGTTATGCTTATTTAGGGTCTGTCCCATGATAGAAAAGGAAAGAGGAGAAATGGCAAAACCAGAGGGCAACGTTCCCAGTTGGAGAACTGGCACGGGGGGTTCCCGGTGGGCCTGACCGCAATTTTAAGAGCTGGCAGCCGCTCTAAGAGCATTCACTGGCTGTTGCGTACCCAGTTTTGTTGATAGGAAGAGAAGCTAGATAGGAGGTCTTTGCCAATGCCCAAAAGGGCTGTCGGGACTTGCACAGGGAGCTAGGGGCCTTCAGCCAATGCCAGAGGGTAGCCCTGGCCAAGAGGCTTCAGTTGCCCTGTCGCTATGTTGCAATTCCATGCAATGGCGCCAACCAAAGTAAAAGGAGGAAGAGAAGTGCAAAAAGGAAGTCCTGCAGTTCTTGTGCCTTGAAAAAATTGACTCAATAGTCTTTACTTTAATTGCCTAAAATTTGTCGCTTACCTCAAATGGATCAGTTTCACAGGCGGGCTTTTCTGCGTCAATCGCGGTGCAGGTCTGTATTACAGGTGAATTGCCTGTAGTGACCTCTATGCAGACCTTCACTCACCCCTCCGGTGGGGTGGCGGTCTAATGGCTGCGACGGCTGTCCACTCGAGTGATGTTCAGGTCTTTCTTCATACCTCGGGCCTCACGTTCGGGCACCATTTTCCCCAGCCAGCGGGGAGTCGAACAAAGAAGCGAGGAGAAAAATAACCTGAATGAAAGAAGGCAAACAGACACAAGAAGGAGACCATGCTAGATGTTTGGCATGGCCTCGAGAGTTTATTCTTACATGTAGGTTTATATAGGGTTGTAGGGGGAAGGGGACATGGCCAGGGCAAGGACTTGTCAGGAAACCTAGAGGGGATGTAATTAGGTGTTCATCTAATCTTGCCTCACTGGCTTAACATCCTGACTGCACCAGGCTTCACATCCTGACCACAAACTGGCCTTTTGCAAAAGATAAGATTCTGTAAGCAGTCTGCTGACTGGTTCCAAAAATACCTAACAGAAAGCTGGATGGACCAGCTTTCTGAGTAATGAGTCAATTTATGAGCAGGCCCAGGCAAAATGGAGAGGCTTTTGCTCTATGGCTCCCAACAAAAGTATTTTAAAATAATGAAGTTTATCTTAGAGTAAGAGAAAGAGGGGGAACGAAAGAAAGCTCTTCACAGAGGAGTGAGCTTCCAGAGCTGGAAAAGCCAGTCTGTAGGGGACCTGAACTTTCATTGAGAGGGGAAAGTCCCATCCGGAATGTGTGCTTGGTTGGCTTGATTAAAGGTAAGAGGTGCTGTTGTTTTTAAGGTGCATCCAGTATTGCACAGGTCTCAAGAAGCATAGCAGAAGGGAAAAAAAATTCCTCCGGGCCAGGAAGAAAGAGAAGCAATTGCCTCCTTTCAGTATCTGGTGTGATCAAGGGCTCTTTTCTAATCATCTAGCCCGGACCTGTCTCCTGTAGTGTTTCACTACCTTGTGAGTCAGACACTCCATCCTTGTGACAAATACCTGAGAGAAGTCATTTAAAGGAAGAAAATTGTATTTTACCTCCCAATTTCAGAGATATCAACCCATGGTCCACTGGCTCCATTGCTTTTAGGATTATGATATTGATGCAAAAGACGCAACTCTCTCCTCAAAGGGGATAAGAGAGTTTATTCTGGAGCCAAATATGAGTGACCATGGCCCAGGAACACAGATATAATTTACCCTAATTGCATGTTTCCACATATTAACTAGTTTACAAAGGTTTATAGTTACAGAACAGAAGGAAGTTATAAATCAAGACACTTTTCATATACACTGGCTGACCATCAGGTAGGTGAGTTACAGAAAAGTGGGGAAATCGCCACCACAGGGTTCAGATGCTATTTGCTGACATCTGTAGCACTTGGGTTGATAGAAACTGAGGTGGGGGCAGGGGAGGGTCTGTGCACATCCAAAAAGGTCACACTTGATCAATTGATTGTCACTGGGATTTTAGGACAGACACAGAGGTGGGCAATAAATGATTATTAAGGGGCCAAAGGCAGCCCAAGGTAATTTGGCTCTGATTCTGCAATACCCTATCTCTCTGTGATCACAGGAGTTTTATCAGTCCATTGAGCCTTGTTTGAATTAGTTGTGGTTTTTTTTCTGGAAACTTTAGTTCACAATGGCAAGGCAGAGACACCATGACAGTGACAGAGGAAATGGGGTTCCTTGCCAACCACCAATATGATACACCAAAGCATTGATAGGATATGGGAATACAGGTGTCTTTTGAGAGCAACAAGGCTTCTCTCAATAAAACTTCCACTTAGTTGGTAGCCTAAGGATTTTTGTCTTATGAATTCAAAGAATTAAAATCCCCTGACCAGAGGGTAAGGTATTCAGGTTTTATTAGATTATGGATAGAACTTAAAGCACTTAAGAAAAGAAAAGACAAGGGAAAGAGAGCTCTTGCCCATGAGAAGTCAGGAGCAGAATAAAGCTTGCCTCAAGACCCTGGCTGAAGTAAGTCATCCACAGGTTCTGAATGGAGGCTGAGCCACTGAGTGCAGTCACCATCGGTCTCAGAGATCCTGTCCCTTCCCAACTCAAAACCTAAGTCTGCCTTCAAAAGGCCAGCACTCTTCTGTTCCACAGGGGACCCAGACAATCTGGCTTCTCTTGAGCTCACACCCCCATAAACCCCTTCCCACTGGCCAGCCTACCATGCCCCAAGGGCACGACATAAAAGCCCTGCTGCCATTAGCCTCACTCCTCTGTTTACTTCTTCTGAGTCCTCCACACCCCACGTGCACATATTTCTTTGTATCTCCTGCCTGTTCACCTTGCTTCCCCTTCTGCTCATGTACACACCTTCTGTCTCTCTTCTCATTCTCTCGTACTCATTCTCTCATCCTTTCATCCTCTCTCCTTTGGCTGGCAGCCTTAGCAGGTATACAAGCAACCACTTGTAACCAACAGCAGACAAAGTGCACAGTGCGGGACTCTTGTAGGCTCTCTCTCCCTTCTTCCTTTTTTTCCCTCCCTCCTTTTTCTCCCTCCCTCATTCTTTCCCATTTCCTCCCACTCTCCTTTCCTCCCTTCTCCCCTCTCTCTTTCTGCCATAGCATGCATGCCAGCAGCCACCTGTGCTGGTGCCTTTACCCAGCATGTTGCCCTCAGCTGTAAGAAGACATTATATACCTGCCAACTGGCCACAGGTTTTCTCACCCAACCTCCCAGAACTTCCCCCTCCTTCCTCTCCTCTTAAGCTACTCACCACTAGGCTCTGAGCCAATGATAGCATATTCTTGACTAATTCACATGCTGGTCTCAGATCCTCTATGTTGGACCCTCTAACCTCTTACAGTCACCAAATTTCTAAGTAGGGGACAGGTTTAATCCTTCCAGGAAAGAGAACCACCTCTCTAGGGAGGAACACAGGTTGAATTTAAGGAAAAACAGATCTAGGGAACTCCTTCAAGGAGAAACCAGATCCTTCCCTGATCTTTAGCTAAATGAAGAGTACAAGGGCAGGTTCAAGGACATTGCTTACTTTTACTTTTGGGATACCCCAGACCGCCTCAGTGGGAGGGCATGACAGAGGAAAGTTGCCTACCACAAGGCATCCAGAAAGCAGACAATGGACTGAGACAGGAAGGAACCAGGGACAAGAGATACCCTCCAAATGCCCATCCTCAAGGACCCACTTTCTCCAAGTAGATCCAATTCCACAGTCCCAGCAACTCCTAATAGTCTATTCAGATTTTGAATTTATCAGTGGATCAAGCAGTCCATCAGGTCAGAGCCCTCATGATCTCATCATATCTGCAAAGAGCCTCTTATTAACCTCTAGATGTCTTTCAGGTCAATCAATTTAAAAATACAGATTACCCGTCACAGGTTGTGAAGATGGCTCAACAGGTAAGAGTGCTTGGTATGAATGCATGAGGACATGAATTCCATGCCCAGCACCCATGTAAAAAACCTAGCATAGGGCTGGAGAGATGGCTTAGCGGTTAAGTGCTTGCCTGTGAAGCCTAAGGACCCCGGTTCGAGGCTCAGTTCCCCAGGTCCCACATTTGCCAGATACACAAGGGGGCGCACGCGTCTGGAGTTCGTTTCCAGAGGCTGGAAGCCCTGGCGCACCCATTCTCTCTCTCTCCCTCTATCTGTCTTTCTCTCTGTGTCTGTCGCTCTCAAATAAATAAATAAATAAATAAATAAAAACTTTAAACAAAAACAAACAACAACAACAAAAAAAATCTAGCATATCTTCACATGCCTACAAACCTAATGCTGAGGGTGACAGAGACAGGAGGATCACTGGGGTTCCCTGGTCTGCTAACTCATCTAAAAAATGGGGAGCTCCAGGTTCAGTGAGAAGAAATGAATTAGGGAAATAATGAAGAGTAATACAGGGGGACTCTCAACGATTTCTCTGGCCTCTGTGCACAGCCACCAACCCACCCCAAAAAAGTTAAAGTAACCATCACGGCTACCATCTGGCCCATACATCATTCAGAGGGATTATCTTTAGCAAGGCTCATGAGTCTATTGTTTAGCTAAGCAACCTCTAGAACTGAAGATAACAGCAAGAAACTAGAGGCAAGTGAAACTGGAGGTGGTTCCTTGGTTCAATAAGTCAGGGAATTTATGACCATGAGTCACACACAAAGTTGGGTGCCTCTGTGGTTTCCTCAGTTGCTGGTGCCAAATTTGGGGGAATCATGTTCTGAAACTCGACAGGTTCTTTGGGTCATATGTCTTTGTTAACCTACACAGTCCAGGGTATATCTAGTTATTGCAGAAATTTGGGTTTGGGTCAGTGAGAAAGCCACAAGAACTCAAGAATTTATTATTATTATGCCAGTGGGCTGAAGGGATGCTTGTGCTGCAGACATACCTCCAGAAGTCTGAGTTTGGGGCTGCCTACGCTGTGTGGACAGTTTTCAGAGCTACGTGACTAGAGACACAGATGGAAACTTGGGCAACAAGCAAGCTTGCGAAACTGAGGAGGGAGCTGTGTGACTTTAGATAACGTATTGTAAGCAGGGTAGCCCTGCATGTGGAGGAAGCCCCAGAGCCATGCTCTCTTTACTGTGGACAGGCACAATAGAAGACAGATACAGGTCAGGATGTGCCTCCTGTGGCTTCCCGCTCATCACCGTCACATCCGGGCACTTCCCGTGGCAGGAGGAGCAGCTGCAGCAGCTCCCTGCCCTTAGCTCACAGCATCGGAAGAAAACGGGACCAGAGTCTGTTCTATAACTCAAAAATGCACACTCTAGGGCTGGAGAGATGGCGTAGCGGTTAAGCGCTTGCCTGTGAAGCCTAAGGACCCCGGTTCGAGGCTCGGTTCCCCAGGTCCCACGTTAGCCAGATGCACAAGGGGGCGCACGCGTCTGGAGTTCGTCTGCAGAGGCTGGAAGCCCTGGCGCGCCCATTCTCTCTCTCCCTCTATCTGTCTTTCTCTCTGTGTCTGTCGCTCTCAAATAAATAAATAAAATTTTTAAAAAAATGCACACTCTTCAATTTTTCAATATTTCATTATGATATCTGAGAACAACAGGGTATGGGTTCTAAGTGCACAGTCTGGGGGGATATTGCTAAATATTTAAAGCTTGGCTCATTCATCTGACACGTACAAATGAGACTGAATAGTATAATCTTGTGCTGAGATAACTCATGTATAACCTTCAGCTCACTGTCTGGTACATAATAGGTGTTCACTAAATATGAGCCTTGAGTTGTACATAGTTTCCATGACACACACGATTCACAGTTGTGTGCTAAAGTCACTGGCACACATCCTCAAGCTTCTACCTTACTTCTGCTCTGTACTTCGTGACTCACAACTTAAGGGGGGAACTGGCACTGTTGGCAAAGTGGTTTTTCAAAGAGAATTTTTAAAGAATGAAGGCTCCACATTTTTTCCCTTTGAAAAGGCTCACTTGCCTTTCATTTGAATGTGTGGAGACTTTCCAAACAATAGAAATGGTAATTTGGGTGAGAATACACCTTGAATTTACAATGGGGCCCGACTGCGTTATTTGTCTTCCTAAAGGTAAGAACTGCTAAATTACTTCCCCGCTCTAACTTTTAAAGAGCACGGAGCTTATCAACTTTTTTAAATGGTGGGTGAGAAATGCTGCAAGCTTCTCCACATATCTTTCCTAGTCAATCGGACTCCCCAGGTGAATGTCGCTTTAAGCACTGTGAGATGTTCTCTGAGAGGAAGGCAGCAATCATGTGGACACAGTTTCTGAAGAGGGGAACATGTGACAATGACAAGCCTACTGATCCATGTCTCTAATCCCGAATCAGCCTGAACGTTCTCTGAAATATGTTATAGATGTGTGTGTGTGCAAGCATTTTCTCTATTCTTTATATTCTGTATGGTATGTGGCAGGTGAGGGTGAATGTGTGTGTATGTGTGTGCAAATGTATATGGAAATTCATGTGTAGATGTGCTTGAACATGGGTGTTCATGTGTAGCTAGGCTATAGGTTGATATCAAATATTTTTCTACGTCACTTTCAACATTGATAGCTGAGATAAGATCTCTCATTTGAACCCATAGCTCACTGATTCAAACAGCCTAGCTATCTAGCTTGCCCTTGGATATTTCTTGTGTGGCAGTTTGAATCTGGTGCTCCCCATAAACACACATGTTTGGAATGTTTAGTCCCCAGGTGATGGCAATTTGGGAGGTGGCACCTTGCTGGAGGAGGAGTCTTCCTGGGGGCAGGCTTAGGGGTGTGACGGCCAGCTCCTTTCTAGAGCTCAGCTTACTTTCCTGCTATTTTCCACCTGCTGTGGCAGAGGGGATGTCCAGCCTCTGCTCATGTCATGCTTTTCCCTGCCATCATGGAGCTTCCCTCCAAACGGTAAGTCTAAACAAACAACTTCCTTCCATAAGCCGCTTCTGGCAAGAGCTTTGTTCCAGAAACAAGAAGGTAACTACAAAACGGTATGTAAGACTATCAGAAGCTTCTTCTCCCATATTCTCCTCTTCCTGTTCCAACTGACCACAGTTGAAACTAAGAAAAGCCTCGCTTCCCCACTGGTGGTTCAGCCAACCTGGCTCTTTTCCCAAATCCCCCCCTCACACTTGCATACACCTCCCAAGGCCCTGCTCTTATAGGGGCCATGTCCCTCAAGCATTATCTCTCCCTCGGTTTCTTCCTGATCTAAGGTGTGTGCCCATCTCTCTCTCTCTTCCTGTTTCTCTGCCCCCTCTCTGCATGTACCTTTTCTTCCTTTATCTCTCCCTTCTATTTATTCTATCTCACCCCCTCTGTTTATTGGTGTCTGATCCCTTCTTCCACCCATCTCCACGTCAGACATGCCACTAACTTGCATGACAGTGGGCCAGTGACACTTGTCCCTTTGGCAGCCACCTCGCTGTCTCCCTATCTCTGGCTCATGATCTCCACTTTCCTTCCTGCCTCTAGACTTCTCCCCCCTCTCTTGATTGCTACCCCAAGAAAGCCCTGTCTCAGTGCTTCTGTCTGAACCTAACATTGTAGCTCAGAGAGGACTCCACTTTGCCATCCATTTGCCTCAACCTCATGAGTAGCTAGGCCTGGGCCACCACGTTCTGTGACTTTTTTTAAACTCTAAAATGTAATCTATAATGACCAATACTTAGTCTCAAGTAAATGAGAGATAACATGACCCTGTGAAAATATTTGTGATCCAAAAGATGCATATTTGAAATTTAATTATTATTTACTTGCTTTGGGATCTTGATTTATTCATGGCATTTGGTTTCTTAGATGTAAAAGAAGAATTGCAAGACAGCTTTCAGAAAGTTTTGCATTTTAATGACCTGACATCTGCACTGACCCTGAGTGGTGCCCAGCAGGGAGCAGACACCAAAGCAATGTCTGTCCTTTGTCAACTGCTACTGTGGGAAAAAACCCCCCCAGGGGGTCCCCACGCTCTGCCCGGATAAGGCGACACCCCAAATCACTCACTCACGAGAAGCGGTCTTGATGCAAACTGCAAGAGGATTTTATTCCAAGCGCGCTGGGGCCCACAGTCGTACACCTCACAGGGGTAGAGGACTGCAGAGCCCCGAATGCAGGAATGGGGTAGTTTTTATAGGGTTTCTAACAAAGCCTGTGTATTAGACCAATCATTTAATATCAGGAGCCCCTGCAGGGTGTTAGCCAGTCAGTTTGTGCCACCCCACAGTTTCTAAGCCAATTAGTTTACTTTGCTCAAGCCCCTCATGGACCAATCACTCTCTTATGACTATGACCTTGGTGGTCAGCTTTTGCGCAGGTCCTTGGGTGGGAGTAGCAGAGTGTGGTACCAGTCTCCTGTGACCTTGGAGGTCAGCACTTGTGCAATTCCTTAGGTGGGGGTAACAGAGTATGGTATCAGCCTCCTATGACCTTGGTGGTCTGAGGCAGGCTGCTACAGCCTATGGTGCGAGTTACTAAGGTTTACAGTGGGCTACTAGGCTACAGTGTGGGCTATTAAGGCTTACAGTGTGGGCTATTAAGGCTTATGGTGCAGGCTATTTACAGAAACTAAATAAGTGGTCTACTTTATTACTCATTTCCCATCCCTGAGGGCTATCTCATGCCCTTTTTACCTAGTTTTATATTAGGAGTGGGCTCTGATACAATGAGAAGAGGGATTCTTTACTTGCTTCTAACAGAGAGTAAAACCTGGAGTTTGAGGTATGCAGGTGGCCCGCTTAAGCTCCCTTTGGAGCGTGATAGTATTTCTGAGCTTCTGAATTCTTGGGCCTTTCACTACCTAAGGCAACCTGGAAACATCTACCTTTTCACGGTTTGGCAGCTGGAATCTCCAAAAATTTCTATTTCATGTGCAAATATTGATATATGGGCCATTTTCTAGCATGAGTATTGATGACATTCTAAAAGCTGTCTTTTGGTAGTGAGTCAAGTATGCTGAATACAAAAGAACGGGGAGATTGCAATCCAGTTATTTTCTGTGGGCAATTTGGAGAACATAATGAACAATTATACAAGCAAAAAGCTGATGAGGAGTCTTGCACCTGGGCCAGAACTGGGGCCCACAAGTACTTTGTTCACCTGGGATGCAAACCTAAGAAGTCAACTGAAGACTCAGTAACCATGACAAATAAAATGCCAATGTCCTAGTAAGATGTTCACTGTGGATATTTTCTCATTAATTTTAACAAAATGCTGTCGTTTTTGATGAAGACAGGATCTGGGAGGACCAGATCTGGGGGAGACTCCTGAAGTACCTGGGGCAGGTACCCTGCTGCATACTTCAATCTCTGATGGATGAAATAGCTGGTTTTCTTAACAATAAAAAATAATCATACAGCTGCCATTTCATATCTTCCGGTTAACATTTCACCGTTACAGGAAGAAGCTTTAGTTGTGTCTAAATCCGACCCTTTACCAAACTCTCAGCAGTCTTATGAAATTCTCTTTCAATAGTGTTTCCGTTTCATGTCCTTTTGTTTTCACTTTGCTCATCTTGAGCACGTTTTTAGGTGTTTTTTTTTTTTTTTGAGGTAGTGTCTCACTCTAGCCCAGACTGACCTGGAATTCACTATGCAGTCACAGGGTGACCTCAAGCTCACAACCCTCTTCCCTCTGCCTTTGGAGTGTTGGGGTTGAAGGCGTGCACCACCATGCACAGCTTCAACACTTCTTGAGGTGGCTTAAAAATGGGCTTTTCTGATGACTCATTTGTGTGGGGCTCTGTCATGATGAACCCTGAGGGGCTCTTTGGCCTAGATGTCCTCCTCAGTCATTAGGTCAGGCATCTCTCACACTGAACAGCTCATTTGTAGAACCTCAGATTTAGGGCTGGGTAGATGGCTTAGCGTTTAAACACTTGCCTGTGAAACCTAAGGACTCCGGTTCAAGGCTCAATTCCCCAGGACCCACGTTAGCCAGATGCACAAGGGGGCACAAGCGTCTGGAGTTCATTTGCAGTGGCTGGAACCCCTGGTGCGCCCACTCTCTCTCTCTCTCTATCTGCGTCTTACTCTCTCTCTCTCTGTCACGCTCAAATAAATAAATAAAATTGAAAAAAAAATTAAAGATAAAAGAACCTTAGATTTAGGTTTTGGAAAGGGGATGTGAGGAGGCAACCCTCATAGCAGCTCAGATCCTGCAGCTAGGGGTCTCTCTGGTTCAGTCCTCTGTCTTGGGTATAGGGACAGTAGCTTCATGTTAAAGAGAAATACCGGACTGGGGAAATTGCTCAGCAGCTAAGGCATTTGCCTACTAAGCTTAGGGGTCCCGGTTCAATTCCCCAGGACCCACGTAACCCAGATGCACAAGGGGGCACATGTATCTGGAGTTCATTTGCAGTGGCTGGAGTCCCTGGTGCACCTATTCTCTCTATCTGCCTCTTCCTCTCTCTAACTCTCACTCTCTCAAATAAATAAAAAAAAATATTAAAAAAGAGAAATACCAACACTAATAAAACCCCATTAAATTTATAGTTTGGCCCATATCTTTCATAACTTTTATCATACAAAACCCAAACTAAATACTTCATTAACCTAAATATAACAGGTAAAACTGACCCAGACATTTTGGGGCCTCCCTGAAATCCCAGGACTCGAGAAGTCATACCCCCGGCATGTGACTTGGTAAAAGTTTCCTAATCTTGACATACTTTCATTTCATCATGTAAAAATGGGTTTAAGAAGGATAAATTAATATTTTAAACTTGAATCCATGCCTGGTACCTAGTAAGAAAGTTACTTTTTGTTTTGATTTGGTGTTTTTGGGAAAAGAACACAGGGCCTCACACATGCTGGGCAAGTGCTCTAAGGCCAAGCTCCGCTCCCAGCCCCTTGTGCTCATTAACCCTGGAACCCCAAGCCTGAAGGATCTGGGTCCTCTCAGGGCAGGAGCATAACTGACTTTCTTGTTCTAGCTCATTTAACATTTCAGCTCAATCTATACCCTTCAATTTATATATTATCTTTTTACCTATACATCTTATTTTATTTTATTTTTTAAAAAGCTTTGATTTTATTTCAAAAGAATTAAAATCAAATTAAAAACCACTGGCTGAAGTTTGCTTCTCAAACCTTCCTCTGAGAAAGATACTAGAAAATGTTCTTGCCTCGGGATAGGAACATCATGGTTTCATGTTTTCTGCTTATTGCTTTCCATCACTTTTGCACAGCCTGAAGAGTACAGGAGTGGGATAGAAGCAGGATTAATAAATATATCTTCTCCATCATCCAAAAGCAGTTCAGAAACGATATTTCTCTGTATACCAAAGCTGTTGAATTGTGTGCCTTTAAGCTCTGAATTTTAACTGATTTTGATGCAGAAAATTAAGAATGCAATTCCACCATTATCTCTTCATTTAAATGTAATAAAAATGAGCATAATGGCATCTTTGAGGTGATTTTGACTTATCAGAATATAAATAACCCTAGATTGCACTAATGTGTCACGTTTAGGGTTATAGTTTTATCTGATTCCAATTTATATGAATTCTAGGTTGCCATCCACTCTTTGCTGTGTAAGCAGAGAATCAAGCTTATCTGAATCCAACAGGCGCACAGATGTTGGGATTGTAAGAATAGTCTATCTAAAGTTGTGAGTAATAAAGATATAATGGGTCTGGAGAGATGGCTTAGCAGTTAAGGCACTTGCCTGCAAAGCCAAAGGACCACGGTTTGATTCCTCAGGACCCATGTAAGCCAGATGCACAAGGTGGCACATGCATCTGGAGTTCATTTGCAGTGGCTGGAGGCCCTGGCATGCCCATGCTCTCTCTCTCTCTCTCTCCCTCTCAAATACATAAGTAAATTTTAAAAAGATATCATGGATTAGCAAGAAAATATAGATTCCCAAGGTCTGCATTGGAAGCCTCCCTGTATCCCTGTGTAGAGGACTTATTAAGGAACATATTTGCTATGACAAGTGGAGTGTTTCAGTGTTGTAAGGCTGAGTGACCAGGGTCAAACACACGTTCTAGCCTGACTGGGTTCACTGCTGCAATCATTTAGGAAATTTGCTTCTGAGAGTCAAGTCTCATGGGCCAGCTGGCACCAACCATTCAGAGGTTTTTTGTTTTTTTTAAAAATATTATTTATTTATTTATTTGAGAGCGACAGGCTGAGAGAGAAAGAGGCAGAGAGAGAGAGAGAGAGAAAATGGGCATGCCAA
This sequence comes from Jaculus jaculus, assembly GCF_020740685.1. NCBI lineage: Eukaryota > Metazoa > Chordata > Mammalia > Rodentia > Dipodidae > Jaculus > Jaculus jaculus. The sequence goes on along the minus strand of NC_059103.1, from coordinate 52,140,638 downwards.
GGCCTCCAGCCACTGCAAACGAACTCCAGACGCCTGCGCCCCCTTGTGCATCTGGCTAAGGTGGGTCCTGGGGAATCGAGCCTCAAACCGGGGTCCTTAGGCTTCACAGGAAAGTGCTTAATTGCTAAGCCATCTCTCCAGCCCCCATTCAGAGGTTTTAAAAGCGTCCTCAGGTTCTATAAGCCTTGATCATCTCCAGCTGGTATCTGGCAACCTACGCATTGTTAAGGCCTTGCCGTTGTGTCAGCGAGTGGAGTGAGTGAGAAGAGGCTTTAGAATTGTAGCTGGGACACTTGAGATCTGGGAGGTGAATGGCCTTTAATTTCTATTATATAATCCCAGTGGTAAGGAAAAAAAACACACCCACAAACCCAAAGTCTGTGTGCATCATGCAGGAGACCCACTATGATAAGACCAAATAATGTCTCCATTGCTGTCCAAAAGAACCTCCACTCTCTCTCATACTTCAAAAAGAATAAGAGACAGGTTATTCTGGAGCCATATATGAGTGAGCATGGCTACAGACTCCCAAATTCCATGTTCCAACATATGAGTAATTTCATAGTTGTAGAATGAAGGAAAAGACTACACTAGGCATTTTTCAACTACATTAGTATAAGCAGCAGGTAGGCAGTTTATAACAAAGTGGGGAAATCTCTGCTATGGCCTCAGGCATTATCTGATGGCATTCTTAGACTCTGGGTTTGTGGAAGCTGGGGGTTCTGTTTGTACAGCACTTATGAAAAGTCACAGGATGTTAGGTCTCAGGCAGAGATGGGTGATAAGTGGCAATTAAAACAGCTAAGATAGCCCAGGATACTTTTGCTATGGTCCGGCAACATTTAAATTTCTCCACAGTCTCTGTAATTCTCATTAATCAGCCACGTAGGGTGGATGTAGGTGCAGCTGATTTCTACGAATTTCAGTTCACACCAACATGCATTCACTCAGCATTCAATCAACATGCACTTCTGTACTGAACGAAGGAGCCCCAGAACCACAGCAAACTCTTAGGGGAGTTTTAAATAAGGATGGCAGGGTTAGATTTGCATTTTAAAATGTCAATATGAGGGAAATGTTAGAGGGGAGCAAGAATAGAGGCAGAAAGAGCAGGTGATGATGGTATGAATTCAAGATTTGAAGAGGTGTTATAAAAGAGCTCAAAAGAACTTAGGGATCAATTAATTATAGCAGGAGGAGGCAGGCTAGTGGGTGGTGAGAAGAAATGTCAGGAGGAAATTGTAGAGACAAAAGACAAAAAATAAAAGCAAAATTCCCACACTTTAACCATGAGTCCACAAGCATTTGGAGCCTGACTTCTCCCGTGTTATGTATGAGATCTTGCACAGCCATTTACATCCAGCTTCTTCAGGAATGACCAGTCTCAAAAAAAAAAAAAAAAAAAAAAAAATCTTGCGCTATAAAATTGAACACGTAACAAGATACAGACAGGAAAGTTCAGCTGTGTACATGTGTGCATCATGCAGGAGACCCACTATGATAAGACCAAATAATGTCTCCATTGCTGTCGAAAAGAACCTCCACTCTCTCTCAGTAGTTGAAACTTTAGGCAATGTGCATAAGGTATTACTAAACATAAAGACATTTTGTTGAGACTTGGATCCTACTTTCAAAACATCTCATTATGTGTATGCACATGTCACCAGATCTTAAAAAATACAAAATCTGCAATACTTTTGGTCCAAAGAATTTTAGATAAAGAATACTTAAGTATATTATATTATGGATCATATTTTCAGGCATAATTGTGGAAAATACATCTTTTCCAGTATGCTTCTTTGATCTTTCAAATTCTGGATCTGCTATGTGAAATTGGCATGATTTTACTAGTTTAAACTTAATTTGTAAGTGATACCTTTTTTCACTTCCGTAAGTATTGTAATTGTGCACTGTTCCTATAGCTATATATTCTCTTAACCTTTTTTATTGTGCAGTAAATAGTTACATTTTTATATCTAAGAACTAAATAAAAGACATGGAGTTGGGCTGTATTCTTTGTTCAAGAAAGGTTTGTTACACCCCTGTATTGACTTGGTGATCATAAGGGTCACTCATCACAAAATACAGATTAGCGAGCTGGGTGTGGTGGCGCATGCCTTTAATCCCAGCACTCAGGAGGCAGAGGTAGGAGGATTGCTGTGAGTAAGAGGCCACCCTGAGACTACATAGTGAATTCCAGGTCAGCCTGAGCCACAGTGAGACCCTACCTTGAAAAAAAAAAAAAAACCAGATTACCAAAAGAAAAGCTAAGCACATTTATTTAATTTCACATGTCATAGAAGCCTTCTGAAACAAAGATGGAAACACTCAGAAAAAGCTCTAGGTTTAATATTTTGGTTTGGGCTGAACAGATGATTTAGCAGTTAAGGCACTTGCTTGCAAAGCCAAAGGACCCATGTTTGATTTCCCAGGACCCATGTAAAGCCAGATGCACAAGGTCAGTGGTGCATGCATTTGGAGTTTGTTTGCAGTGGATTAAGACTCTGGTGTGCCTATCTCTCACAATCTGCTTCTCTCTGATGATAGAAACCAAGCTGAAAGTGTAATGGTTAGTTTTTTAAAAAAATATTTTATTATTTTTTATTTATTTATTTGGAGTGACAGACAGAAAGAGAAAGAGTCACACACACAGAGAGAGAGAGAAAGAGAGAGAGAGAGAGAGAGAGAGAGAGAGAGAATGGGCACTCCAGAGCCTCCAGCCATTGCAAATGAACTCCAGATGTGTGCTCCCCCTTGTGCATCTGGCTAACATGGGTCCTGGGGAATCGAGCCTCGAACCAGGGTCCTTAAGCTTCACAGGCTAGCACTTAACCACTAGACTATCTTTCCAACCTTGGTTACAGTTTTTTTTTTTAAATATTTATTTTTATTTATTTATTTAAGAGAGAGAGTGATGGAATGGATGTGTCAGGACCTCCAGCCATTGGAAAGGAATTCCAGATGCATGTGCCACCTTGTGCATCAGGCTTATGTGAGTCCTAGGGACTTTTGGTTCCAGCTGACACACAAGTCTATACATTTGTAGCTAAGATCCACATATGAGAGAGAAGAAGCAGTGTTTGGCTTTCTGGGCCTGGGTTACCTCACTTAGCATAATACTTTCCAGATCCATCCATTTCCCTGCAAATTTCATAATTTCATTTTCTTTTACCACTAAATAGAACTCCATTGTGTACATATACTTATCTTTATTATTCATTCATCTGTTGATGGGTATCTAGGCTGGTTCTAGTTCCTAGCTATTGTGAATAGAGCAGCAATAAACATGGTTGTGCAAGTATCTCTAAGGTAGTGAGAAGAGTCTTTATAATATATGCTTAGGAGTGCTGTAGCTGGGTCATATGGTAAATCTATTTTTAGCTGTCTCAGGAACCTCCACACTGATTTCCACAATGGCTGTACCAGATTACATTTTCACCAACAGTGTAGAAGGGTTCCACTTTTACTGCATCCTCGACAAATTTATTTATTTATTCTTTTATTAGTTTTCTATTCAGCAAATACAGGCAGTTTGGTACCATTATAGGATCATCCGTGGCCTACCACCTCCCCATTGGACCCTCCTTGTTGAAGTAAATGGGTCGTGCATTGTGGAGTTAGCCCACAGTTATTGGTACGATAAATGTCTCTGCATATCAAGACCTAACATGTGGCTCTGACATTCTTTCCGCCCCCTCTTCTGCAAAATTTCCCTGAGCCATGTTGGGTTCATCGACAAATTTATTTTCATTTGTTTTTTTGATGATAGCCATTCTGATAGGAATGAGATAGAATCACGAAAAAAGTAGTTTTAATTAGCATTTCCCTGACGGTTAATGATATAGAACACTTTATTAGATGTTTATATGCCATCTGTATTTCTTCCTGAAGAGCTCTCTATTTAGTTTCATAGCCTATTTTATAGTTGGGTTGTTTGATTTCTTATTGTTCTGTTTTTTTAATTCTTTGTATATTCTGAATATTAATCCTCTGTCAATTGTAACACTGGCAAAAGTTTTCTTCCATTCTGTAGATTGTCTCTTTGCTCTATTCACAGTATCCTTTGCTGTACAAAAGCTTTGTAATTTCATGAGATTCCAATGCAATGGTTTTATTTCCTGAGCAATTGGGATTATATTCAGAAAGTCATTGCCTATGCCAATATGTTGAAGGGTTTTCCCTACTTTTTCCTCTAACAGTTTCAGAGCTTCAGGTCTGATATTAAGGTCCCTGAGCTATTTGGACTTGATTCTTGTGCATGGAAAAAGACAAGGATCTACTTTTATCCTTCTACATATAGATATCCAGTTTTCCCAGCACCACTTGTTGAAGAGGCTATCTTTTTTCCAATGAATATTTGGGGCATTTTTGTCAAAAATCAGATGGCTGTAGCTGCCTAGATTAACATCTGGTCCTCTATTCTGTTACATTGATCTATATGTCTGTCTTTGTGCCAATTCCATGCTGTTTTTGTAGCTATGGCTTGGTAATATAGCTTAATATCATGTATGGTGATACCACCAGCCTTATTTTTGTTGCTAAAAATTGTTTTGGCAATTAGAGTTTTTTTTTTTAGTATTGTGTGTGTGTGTGTGTGTGTGTGTGTGTGTGTGCATCCAGATGAATGTTAGGATTGTTTTTTCTATTTCTATGAAGAATGCCATTGGAATTTTAATTGGTATTGCATTAAATGTGTAGACTGCTTTTGGTAAGATTGACATTTTTACAATATTGATTATTCTAATCCAAGAACATGGGATGTCTTTCTATTTCCTTGTGTCTTCTATAATTCTTGCTTGAATGTTTTAAAGTTGTCATTATAGAAATCCTTCAATTCCTGGTTAGACTTATTCCAAGGTACTTTATTTATTTATTTTGATGCATTTGTGAATGGAAGAGATTCCCTAATTTCATCCTCTGCATGTTTGTTGTTAGTATATAGGAGAGCTACTGATTTCTGCATTTTTATTTTGTATCCTGCTACAGCTCTAACAGTTTGCTGGTAGAGTCTTTATGCTCCTTTATGTATAGAATCATGTCATCTGCAAGTGATAATTTGATCTCTTCCTTTCCAATTTGTATAACTTTTATGAGTGTCTCTTGACTTATTACTTGGATAAGATTTCCAGTACTATATTAAATAAAAGTGGGGACAGTGGACATCCTTGTCTTGTTCCTGAATTTAGTGGAAAAGCTTCAAGTTTTTCTCCATTTAGTATCATATTGGCTGTAGGTTTGTCATAAATAGCTTTTTTAATGTTGATATATGTTCCTTCTATTCCCAGTTTCTGTAGGAGTTTTACCATAAAGGATGTTGAATTTTATCAAATGCCTTTTCTGCATTTATTGAGATGATCATGTGATTTTTGTCTTTCAGTCCATTTATATAATGTATTACATTTCTCAGTTTGCATATATTGAACCATCCTTGTATCTATGGGATAAAGCCTATTTGGTTGGGGTGAAAATCTTTCTGAGATATTCTTGTATTGTGTTTGCCAATATTTTGTTTAGAATTTTTGCATCTATGTTCATGAGGGAGATTGGTCTGTAATTTTCTTTCTTTCTTTTTTTTTTTTTTGTTCTGTCTTTGTCTGAATTTTGTATCTGGGTGATGCTGGCTTCTTAGTAGTTTGGCAGAATTCATTCCTTTTCTATTTTATGGAAAAGTTTGAGAAGCAGTGGCATTAGTTCTTTCATGAAGGTCTAGTAAAGTTCACCAGTGAATCCATCTGGGCCTTGACTTTTTTTTAGTTGGGAGAATTTTTATAACTGCTTGGATCTTCATACTTGTTATAGGTCTATTTAGATGGTTTATCTCATCTTGATTTAATTTTGGCAGGTCATATGAATCAATGAAATCATCCATTTCTTTCAGATTTTCAAACTTAGAGGCATATATATTCTTAAAGTATACCCTTATAATTTTCTGAATTTCTTTGGTATCTGTTGTAATTGTGCCTTTTTCATCTCTGATTTTATTAATTTTTGTCTCTTCTCTCTTTCTTCTGGTCAAATTTGCTAAGGGTTTATCAATCTTGTTTATTCTTTCAAAGAACCAGTTTTTGTTTCATTGGTTCTTTGGATTGATATTTGGTTTCTATTTCATTCATTTCTGCCCTAATCTTTATTATTTCTTCTGGTCTACTGATTTTTGATTTGCCTTGTTCTTATTTTTCCAAGGCCTTAAGGTAAAACATTAAATTGTTTACTTGTAAACTCTCTAATTTCTTAATATAGGCACTTAGGGATATGAATTTCCCTCTTAGGTCTGTCTTCACTGTGTCCCAAAGTATGTTGTATTCTCATCATCATTTGATTCTATGAATTTATTGATTACCTTATTGATTGTTTCAATGACCCATTCATCATTTAATAGTGTACTGTTTAGTCTTCATGAATTTCTGTATGCTTTGTAGATTTTTTATTGCTGATCTGTAGTTTAATCCTACTGTGGTCAGATAAAGTACAAGGAATTATTTCAATTTTCCTGTATTTGTGGAGGTTTGCTTTGTGTCCTAATATATGGTCTATTTTGGAGAATGTTTCATGTGCCACTGAGAAAAATTTATACTCTGCAGTGTTTGGATAGAATGTTCTGTAGATATCTGTTAGGTCCATTTTTTCCATGGCATTGTTTAATCTAGATGTGTCTCTGTTTATTTTTTGCCAAAATGACCTGTTAATTGATGACAGTGGGGTATTGAAGTAAACACACTACAATTGTGTTTGGTATTATCTGTGGCCTTAAGTCTAGTAGTGTTTGTTTGATGATTTTGGGAGCCCCAATGTTAGGTGCATATATGTTGAGGATTGTAACGTCCTGTTGGAATGTTCCTTTAATCAGTATAAATGACCTTCTTTATTTTCCCTCACTAATGTTGGTCTGAAGTCTATCCTGTCAGATAGCAACCCCTGCTTGTTTCCTAGGCCCATTTGATTGTAATACCATTTTTCATCCTTTCACCCTAAGACAGTGTCTATCTTTTATTGAGAAATAAGTTTCCTGGAGGCAACAAACAGCAGGATCCTGCCTTTTAATTCAGTCTGCAAGCCTGTGTCTTTTGGTTGGGGCATTGATGCCATTGATATTAAGAGTTATTATTGAAAAGTATGTGTTTATTCTCATCATTCTTCTTGTTTTGTAGTGCTTCCTATTTTCCCTTTACTCTCTTGTTTTAACTGTTATTTGAGTATGGTTTATTTTTTCCTATTTCCACATGTGTGTGCTTTGCTTTCTCTTCAGCATGATGAATTTCTTCAAGTATTTTATGTAGAGCTGGCTTAGTTGTCATAAACTTCTTTAGCCTGTTGTTGTTGTGCAATCTCCTTATTTCTCCTTCAATTTCGATAGAAAGCTTTGCAGGATAAAGTAACCTTGGTTGACAATTATTATCTTCCATGTCCGTCTGGCTTTTAAAGTTTGTGTTGAGTTGAGTTTGCTGTAATCCTGATGAGCTTGTTTTTATAGGTGACTTGCTTTTTCTCTCTACCTGCTTTTAATATATTTTCCAAGGTTTGTGTATTTAGTAGTTTAATTATAATATGGCCAGGAGAGGTTCTTTCCAGGTTTTGTCTGGTGTTCTAAAAGCTTCCTGTATCTGCATTGGCATTTCTTTCCCAATTTGGGGAAAATTTTCTTCTGTGATTTTGTTGAAAATGCCTAGTATGCCTTTGGATTGAAATTCTTCTCTTCTGCTATACCCTGCATTCTTATGTTTGATCTTTTCATGGTGTCCCGCATATCTTGAAATTGCCATCCTTACCTCCCTATTCACTTATCTTTCTCTTTGTTTGACTATATTAGATCTGCCACCTGGTCTTCTAGTTTAGACATACTGTTCTCTCCTTCATTAATTCTACTGGTGAGACTTTCCACAGAGCTTTTTATTTGACTCACAGTGTTTTCAGTTCTAGAATTTCTGCCTGGTTTTTCTTCAGTATTTCTATTTCCTTACTCATGTCTTTTCTCATCTCATTTCATTAAGCTGGTTTCCTGTGTTCTCTTAAAAAATCTTTGTCAGGCATTTCATCTAAAGCAATTTCATTGTAGGCCACTTCTGATGGATTTATAATTTTGGGAGTTATTGTATTGTCTTTATTCCTTGTGTTTCTTGAATTATAACATTGCAATTTTTGCATCCTGAGTTGTTTTGATGCTTGGGTTTTCTAATAATCTGTGGTGCTTTTAGATTTGGAAATTCATCTTAATGTACCTTCAGAGTAGGAGCTTAAGGTGCCAAGTGTAGTTCTTGTTCTCCAGTCCAACCACAGAAGTAATCCTAGGTGTCGAGTTTGCCTGCTAGTCAAGTCTAGTGGGCTGGGTGGAGAAATTTACTGGCAAAATTCTAAAATTCAACTGAGCAACATACACATTAAAAAAAAACCAGCACAGAGTATGCAAGTGTGGGGATTGAAACAGATAACCTTATAAAGCCAAAATCCCTAAAGGTGTGTGTTGCTCTATACCCTTAATCCTGTCTGCTGGGAGGTTGAGATTTCTGTTCTGAAATGGGTTCCAGGTCAGCCTGGGTCTGAATTATACCCTGCCCCCAATCATGACAGAAGAAAAAGACAAAGGCCCTATGAATCTGAACATATCTCAGGCAACAATGGTCAATCCCCAAATACAGCTTAATTGAGAATGGTAAACCCAACCAAGAATACATAACCCATAACCTGCCCTGACAGGGAGTGAGAGATTAGCACTTCCAATGCACGCCTGTGTACCTGCTTGTTTGTCAGTCGGCTTTGTTATCTTTTGCAGTGGCTTCCAATCTCACCAATGCTGAGCACCCACCACTACCCCTCCGTGTTGTGCTGTGGAGCCGGTGCTCTGGTCAGATGTGCTGGGATGTCCTGCTGCCAGGGGCTGACTGCATTCTCCAGAAGCGTGTGGTTCTGATGGTTGTGCGATGGGAGAGTGCAGGAAGCCTACAGCTTTACTGGAACTGCTCGGCTGGTCCCACCTGTATCCCTTCCAGCAGCTCCTTAGCTGATCTCCACTGTCTCCCCTTCAGTTTTGATGAGGTTGGAAAATCCCCTTGTTTGGTCTTTGCTCCTGCAGCTGGGCACCAGGCCCATCGGGCGTGCAGATCCACGTGGGCCGCAAGTGTCCCTGCAGGATTTTGGCCATTTTCTTTCTTTCTGGTAGATCTTGGTCTCTCCTGCTTCTCCACTATGGCTGACAAAAACCTATACAGTCAGTCTGGGCCACAGTGAGACCCTATCTCAAAAATCCTCCCCCCCCCCAAAAAAAAACCCCAAAAAACTATACACCTTAACTTTTCAGAAGAAAAGAGTAATTTGCTGTGGTTTTGCTTAAATCCCTCCCTACGCTGGTTTGCTGTGACTCCTATGCAGTCATCTTTCCTGGAAGTCTCTGATTACAGTTCTGAAAAGACTCTATGTAACCTTCATTTTGAAGGTGATACCTTTAAAATAAGAGTGGGGAGATGACTGGTAAGCTCTTTTACCACTGATCCATCTCTCCAGTCCCCAAATATCCATTTTATAATTTAGGAATTTGCACTTATTCAGCTTCTATGAAGTGACAGAAAGCCCCTGGGACCATGTTTATCCTTTCTGAAGGCTCCCAAGTCTATGGAGAAAGGACATGCATCAAATCTGCTGCTCCCTTTGTTGCCCTAGACCTGGTCAAAGGATCTTAATTTTGCGTTCCCCTCTATAATTGTTTAAGCCTTCTGTTTGCCTCTCAGTAAGGGGTGAGTCTGCCCTCACAGGAGCAGATGCCCTTACATGGACAGCAGGTCGATGCCCCTGGCCTATCAGTGTGCTACATCATGCTGAAATCTAGCTTCCCAGCCTTTGGTTGTTCTGAACCCAAATCCTGGGAGGAACAAAAAGAAACACACTAATACTTATTGAAGTTTTAGTAATATCCCAGAAACTGAAAACACTCTCTATTTTCCATATCTTCTTGAATCATTCTGCTGACCCTTTGGGACAAGTATGTGTCAATAAACAAGGAAGTCCAAACTCCTGAAAAATCATCAGACAAGTTAGAAAAAGGACAGAAACTCTGGAGGCTGTGGCACCAGTGGCCAGTGTTGTAGTGGGGGGACAAGAGAAATTTAGGAGAAATCTCGGGTAATGCAGAAATATTGAAGTTGTCGATAACTTGTTCAATTTTAGCTTCCAAATGGGATCTGAGGTGCATATGCTTAAAGATAGAGTAAAAACAGAAAACTCTTTAGACTAATTGGGAAATGTAAGGTTGAAGATAATGTGATTATCACAATATAGTTTCTAGGTGTTTGTTGGCCAAGTTGAAGATATGGGCAGACTTTGGGCAGTGATCTGATCACAGGAATTGCTCCAAGATTCTTAAGAAAGGTCACTTTCTATTCTTTATTCAGCTTATTTTTATTGTTCACTTGCTTCTTATTTTACTGATCATGAACAATGTGAGTAATTTATCCCATAGAAAAGAAAACTGATTAAAAGACAGAGCATTTTCATCAGTGATTCTCCAGGGTACACAAATAGATACTTCATATCAAATTTTGATAAGATTCAAGGGTATATTATTCAATCACAGATTTTTAAAGCTTGTAAAAACAAGCTAATCTCGCTGGGCAATAATTATGGTGTCAGACACCTGTAATTCCAGCAGTCAGGAGGCTGAGGGAGAATTGAGAATTGATTGCAAGCCTCACCTACATAGTGGGATTCTGTCTACAAACAAACAATCGATCAATCAATCAATCAAACGTATTGCAGGCTAAATACTCTGCTGCCTAGATGTCTACATTGATTAAAAGAGAAACCCAGAGACTAGTCCTGTGATAGTCCTTAAATGTCCATGTGCAAATATTTCCTGGTGTGTGTGGGGGAGCCATTGTGCTTTATTTTCAAGCAACTGCCTAAAATTTGAGAAAGATTTATATACCAATACACTTTTTTTTGAATAGTAGGGCCAATATATAGCCACAGTGCTCCTAAATTATAGATTTTATGCTCAGTTACACACAAACTAGTTCTAAATATGCAAAGCAAAGCATATTAGAAAACAGTAGTCTCCTGGTTTTCAAATGCAGAAATTAGAACAGTGGTGAGATTCCACTAGACAGTGTGGCTCTGCTGGTGTGCTTAAACCCTGTGAATTTTCTCTGTGCATTTTAGCTATTTTACTGTGGTCTGGTTATAAGTGAGTTTACAAGAGGTGAATGGAAAGAGTGGAGGTAAAACAGAAGCCATGGCTTAGAATCACTCATCCAAAAAGAGATTGCCATTACTTCGCTCCCTTCATGTGACATTAGAAGTCATTCCTGAAAAATGTTAGACTCAGCAGCCAGAATAGCAGTGCACACCAAGGGAGCTGACATTTCCTGTAAATGAGAAGAGCCACATTACATGTCCCTTTAACTTGGACTGTTGTCAGAAGAAAGTCTTGTATCTACGTGACTTTTCAATGTCAGTTCACTACCACTCCCAGACTTCATTCCAACCTTCAGTTTTTCCTGTCCTATTTCAGTGAAGTTTATATTTTTTTGGTGTGTGTGCGTGTGTGCACGTGCACATGCCATGTCTCTTGTGGAGGTCAGAGGACAACCTCCAGGGTTGGTTATCATTTTCCGTGTTGATTGAGGTAGAGTATCTCATTGTTCACGGATGCGTTCACCAAGATAACTAGCCCTAGTTTCTGGGGATTCCTTCTGTCTCTACCTTCCACCTAGTTGTAGGTGCACCGGGATTACAGACACTCATGTGTTAAACTGCTGGCTTCAGTGGCTTCCAGTAATCTGAATTCAAGTACTCATGCTTGTGTGGCAATTTATCTGCTGAGATATCTCTTCAGCCTCAATTTATGTTTTTCTTCTAAATTTTATTTACTTATTTATTAGAGAGAGAGGGAGGGAGAGAGAGATTCAGTGAGGGAGAGAGTGAAGGAGAGAGGGAAAAGAGAGAGGAAGAGAGAGAATGGGCACACCATGGGCTCTGCCCACTGTAAATTCTAGATGCATGCACCACCATGTGCATCTGGCTTACGTGGGATCTAAGGAATTGAACCTGAGTCCTTAAGCTTCACAGACAAGCACCTTAACTGTTGAGCCATGTCGCCAGCCCCCTTGTCTTTTTGTTTTGAAAATATAAAAATAGGGTCTCATGGAGCCCATGCTGGCCTCAATACCCTATGTTGTTGAGATGACCTTGACCTTTCTAATCCTTCTGCCTTTATCTCCCAAGTGCTGAGATTACAGGTATGCCCTGTTTTGTGTTGTTTGTTCTTTTCAAAACTTGAAAATGGGGATTTGGCCAAAGGAACTGAAAGATTTTTCCTTCTCAAACTTTCTTGTGACAAACATTGTCCGATTTCAAAGAAGCAAAATATAACAGAATTGTAGCTGACAGGATTAATGCTCTCTAAATGGTTTTAATTGTAGCCCAGCCCTGCTTTATATGCTGCTAGTGATGGAATCCAGGGCTTCACACCATCTAGGAAAACACTCTGCCAACTGAGTTACATCCTCAGACCTCTGCTTCTGATTTTTAAGTTTAAATTCATTTTTCCCATTTATTTACTCACCTTCTCTTCAAATGATTTAGAAACCAAAGTACTAGGCAGAACAATAGATTGATTGTCTTGCATGGGAAGACAGATAAAAAGGAAAGAATGACAGTACAGGCTCAGAGGGATGCTTCCCCAAAGCAAAGAACAAAGGCCAGTGGTCATAGGATTTTGTGGAGTTTGACAGATTATGTTCGTTTCATCAGAAGTTATGAAGAATGACTCAGAAGAATGGCCCTGCCATTCATGAGTGAACAACAAATTCCCACAAGAGGACTAGCAAGATTCTTCCCTCAAGGAAAAGCAACTGCTGCTAAACTTGACAATGTGCTAAGTACAAGTAAAATGCAGGTTTCAAAAGTATATTACAATGACTTTGGTAAGGATAAAATGTGAAGTAATTTATTCCCCCATTGCTTCGGAGGGCTATTTTAGGGTTGTAGGAAGTGGGTGCATGGCAGCGTGACCTGGGCAGTTCAGGTTTGCTACTGGCTCGCCTTCTTTCTCTTGCTCATCATTCTCTGGCTGTTGCCAATGCTGGCATCCAATGTTCTTCCTCCCCCCTCCTCTCTCTGTCTCTCTCTCTCTCTCTCTGCCATGACCCTTTGAAAACATCTGTTTCTTCTCTCTATTGATCACCACGCTCCCCTGGGTCTTCTGTCCATCATTTTGATTAGGATGCCTCTTGGATTTCACTCCTGCAAATTTCAGGTTCCTTCTCTATGTGGTTTATATTTTAGGTGAGCAGGACATGCTAGTGGGTTGGAAAATCACTGTCTGGTGTGAAAGACCTCCATTGAGTGAGGTTTACCTTATCAGCCAAAGTTCAGGCCTGATAGCTGTGTGGAACAAATCAACAGTGGTGAGGTGGTGGCAGTAGAGAGGGTCAAAGGAGCACCTGGAAAAGGTACAAGGTTTGCCTTTGATACCATGAATTGTAGGGGACAGCTTTAGATGCAGACACTTTAGAAGCAGTGATTCCCATCCTCACCAGTCTGCTGCAGGTAAGGTAGGATTGTGGTTGTTCCAGTGTAAAATGTCCCCCGTAGCCTCCTGGGTTTGCAATTTAGCCTCATTCTTAGTCCCCAGCTGGTGGAGCCTTTGCGGGCATCTAGCCCTGCTTGTGACACTTAGCTCACTCTCTCCTTCATTTCTGTTGATGTGGAGTTGGAACACTCAACTGTCTGTTCCCACCATGCATTCCTTACCATGATGAAACACCCCTTGAAATTGTAAGCCAGAAATAAACCCTTTCCTGCCACAATGTGCAAGGCAAAGGGCTGGCACGTGTGTTCATAGTGACAGATAGAAGACATAGGCACAGGGCCATTGACACAACAGATCTACATGAATGACATGGGTCTCAATCCCATTGCTGAATAGTTTGCTGTTCTGTCTACCTAGCTCCAGTGTACCCTCCTAGGAAAAGTTAGATGTACCTTATGGATGATGATGAATTTCACCTTGCCTTGACTAGAACTAAAAGAAAACTCGGTGGAGGGGGAGCTTTATAATGGTACTTGAGAACATGTCTGTGTCTTTACTTGTCTCATCTAAGTAATGGGGAGAGAAGATTGTGAACTGATCTATCCCAGATAGAGCACTGATAGCTTGAACAGACAATTCCACCCAATGAGCTTATTGAACCAATGGGTTTATTTAGTGTTTTTCATAGAAGCCTGAGTGAGGGGCTATTTACAGAAACATAGGCAATTTACCAGAGGTTATACCACTGAAGATAAATCACTCTCCCATCAATCTCTTTTAAATCCTCAAGGTGGGGTAGGCCTCATAAGGCCATCCTCCAGCAATCATTAAGTTCCTATATTTTCTTGGGGAGGGATTAGACCTCAGGAGCCTCCCTTCCTCCATGATGGCATATTAATGGACCTCATCTTTTGCTGGTCTAGTGGGGATAATCACAGCTGTTGAGACTTCAAGACATAGATGGCCATGTCACACCCAGAGAACAGCATTGCATGCCGAAGGCCCTACCTGTGAATGTGTGACTAGGAACTCCTTGATAATGATGAAGATGGAACAATTTTTGCAGCACTCATCAAACTTGTAGGATTAATGAATTTTAAGACAAAATGTGTTTTGTGTTTCATTTTTTTTCTAGACTGGATTTTGTGTAATCCAGGCTATCTTCACACTTGCTATATAGTTATGGATAAACCTGAACTTCTGACCCTACTGCTGTTATCTCCTGAGTGCTGATGTTACAGGCATGTGGTACCAAACCCAGTTTATGTAGTATTGAGAATCAAATTCTGGGTTTTATGAATGGTAGGTAAGTGCTCAATCTTATACAGCTACCTCATCAGCCCTCCCTTTGTAAAATCTTTCTCAGGAGAGAGTGTGTGTGTTCATATGTGTGGAGACACACATTTTATGTGTGGGGGTACGTGTGTATGTGTGTGTGTGTGTGTGTGTGTGTGTGTGTGTGTGTGTGTATGTGTATGCATTTGTGTATGCATACATGTGGGAGTCAGAGGACCCCCTCAGATGTCACCCTCACATATGCTATTTGCTTATTTTTGAGGCAGGGTCTCTCACTGGCCTTGAGCTCACTGATTGGGTAACCTGTCTCTGCCTCCTAGTACTGGGATTACAGGCATGCATCACATAATCAGCGTTTGTGTGGGTGCTGAGGATCAAACTCAGGTCCTCATGCTTGAGAGACAAGTACTTTCTTTATCTATATGCTGGAAGCTAGCAGAGAATTTGGATTCATTTAATGTAAAGGGAAAATATATAGATACACATATATTATATGTATAGCATATGGATATATATGAGGCTATCTGAATGAAGGTTGACTTTTGAAAATTTTTATTTATTTATTTCTTTGAGAGAGAGAGAAAAAAAGTAACAAATAGGTGCATCAGGGCTTCCTGCTACTACTAACAAACTCCAGATGCATGTGTCAGTTTGAGCATCTAGCTTTATGTGAGTAATGGGTAATCAACCTCTTAACAGGTTTTGCAAGCAAGCACTTTTAACCACTGAGCAATCTCTCCAGCCTGAGGATGACTTTTCATTAGAAGCAAACAGTGAAAATTACAAATACTCAGAGTATACATGTGGGTGCACTATGTAATGTTCTTGAGAGTCAAAGAAATGAATGCCAAAGTTCTATTTTCATTTTCTGTCAAATTTCAAGTTAAAATTATATCAAAGTCAAAAGATAAGATAGTAGAAAATAAGGAGTATGTACTTCACTAATTTGCAAGCCCTACATTTATCAGAAACTAGCCAGATATACCTTTATTTTTTTATTTTTTATATTATGGATTTTCAAGTTAGGGTATCGCTCTAGCCCAGGTTGACCTGGAATTCACTATGTAGTCTGAAGCTGGCCTCAAACTCACAGCAATCCTCCTACCTCTGCCTCCCAAGTGCTGGGATTAAAGGTGTGCACCACCACGCCCAGCATCATACCTTAATTTAAAAATGTTTTCAAGCCTATATTGACCAGTAGTATGTATTGTTCTTTGTTTTGAAGAATATCTACTCAATCATTAGCATATTATCACATCATCAGTAGTCATAAAAAATCAGAGTTAACAAAATAGATAAATTAAGCTGTAGAAAACAAGAGAATAGGGTTAGAAATGCTAAGATAAAATGTTGTATAAAATTCACCAAAAAATAAACAGGCCATTTTATTGCAGTATATGGAAGAATAAGAACACAGGGAGGAAAGGCGCTTTTCAGACCAAAGAGACTTTATCACCAAATGAGAGGAGAAGAGAATGGAGCAGCTGTCTGGCAGAAAGCCAGAGTAATCCTTTCAGATTCCATGCCCTTGGGCCGTCTCTTCTCTGGCATGAGCACCTGTGAAGAAAAGCTGTCTTTCAACTTCTGTTGTGGCATCGGATTCTAAGTAATAATGTTGAACCTATATAGAGATTCATGCAGTGCTTTTTCCATATGGTTATGGGACTCTTCCTGGGGACACATAAACAAATGTCTATTAACTGCCAATAAAACACCAGCGACAGACCAAAGCAATGATTCCACCAACGTCAAACTTGGCAGACCAATGAGTTTATTTGGCTTACTTAGAGAACATGCATGAAGGGTTACATATAGGAGCATGGGTGACTCTAATAACTCTGGGCAATGACTCATGCAGTCCACATCCCTGGAGCTCCCCACATGACTCTGTAGGAGGGCCTCTGTCACTATTTGTATAACAGTGAGCAGAGGCCTTATGAATCTTGTAAATTCCAGGAGTTTCTTGAGACTTGATTTTGCTGACTTCCTGACTCTTAAGGAGTCTCCCTCCAGGAGAGAAGATTTCACTAGAGGAAAAAATTACACAGCATATGGCTGTCAGCTTACTATTTCTGGCAAGAGTTCATCATAATTGACATTAATATTAATATGTTTATTGCTTCATGCTGGGTGTTCATACTTTCTTAAGTTCTTAGATATTGAATATGAATATTTACGTTTTTATGCACTTGATTTTAATCTCACTTTAGGGGGAATATCTTCAATTGCTTTTAGTATGAGAAGGTTCATCCCTGGACCTGATGGCTAGCGTATACTACCATGCAGTCATGGGTCCCAAGTGCTCTGGAATGTGAGCTCTACAGACTTTACTAATGTGTCATTTGACACACTAACTCAGCATCCCAGCTTTATGTAGGCCACTTCCTTCCCCTCCATGAGCATATGTGATACACATTTATGCCTGTGACCTTTCTTACATCTTAGATGCTAATATGGTTGCAATGTTTGCCCCCTGTCCTCCGAAATGCATGATGAAATGTGACTGCTATTGGGACAGAATTAAAACGTGGGACCTGTAAGAGGGGACTCACCCTGGGGGGGCTATAATAAATGGTGAGTTTGACCACTTATCTTTTTTGTCTAGCTCTCTGCCATGCTCTGATGAAGAAGGCCTTCACAAGACAATATCCCCTTGGCTTTGAACGTCACCGAGCTGTAAGGCAATACATTTCTGTTCATCATAAATTATTCAGTCTGTGGATTTCTGTTATATCAGCACAAATAGACTAAAACAATCTTATTCCCTTTATTCATTCAAAGTCAGCATAACGTATTCATTGATTTACACCTTTGATTTCCTTAATCACCAGAACCTATATAACTTTCATAGTCTGCATTCACTATGTAATAATTGTCCATATTAACGCACCCTCCAGAATGTCTTTCAAATGAGTTAGTTTGGTCTTAGACTGAGCATTAGGATCTGTAATTTGAAGTTCTTTCTGGCAGCTCTGATGACTATGAGATTTTCATTTATCTTTTTTTTTTTTTTTGGTTTTGGTTTTGGTTTTGGTTTTTTGAGGTAGGGTCTCACTCTCTCACTCTGGTCCAGGCTGACCTGAAATTAACTCTGTCATCTCAGGGTGGCCTTGAACTCATGGCAATCCTCCTACCTCTGCCTCCCAAGTGCTGGGATTAAAGGCATGCGCCACCACGCCCGCCGAGATTTTCATTTCTTGTATTTCTCCAGCTGCTCAAATATTTCAGTTGGTTAAGAAGGAGATATATGGACATGGTGTCTCAGACTTGTAACCCCAGCACTAGGGAGGTAGAGGTGGGTGAATCTCTGAATGCTAGGCTTGCCTGGTCTGCACAGAGAATTCCAGGTCAAGCAGAGTTATATAATGACACTCTGTTTCATGGGGAATATTGGGGAGAAGAATTTGTTGATAAAGAACTTGCCACACCAGCATAAGGACCTGAGTTCAGTTTCCCAGCACCCACATAAAAACTGGGCATAGTAATCCTAGCCCTGGGGAGGTGGAGACAGGATTTCAGGGCTTGCTGGGAAGCTGATCAAGCTGAACAAGAGAGCTGCAGACTAATAAGGCACGCTGTCTCAAAAAATAAGCTGGAGGTCAAGCAATTAAGGAAGATACCCAAGGTTGACGTTTGGTCTCCACACTCATGTGCACCCATGCATGTGCTTACCAAACACACACATACATTCAAAAAAGGAAAAAATAGTTATTATCTGCATTTCAGTGAGTCAGGAAAACTGGTCTCAATAACAATGATCGAAATAGGAAAAGCGGAATATATACTTTCAGAAATGTTCTAAACTCAGGTAGAGAGTTGTCTTAAGCGAGTGATATCTGTACGATGGTATCATGGTGTCCAGCCTTTAATTTTTATATAATCCTAATGTGGGCCCCAGTTATACTCAGTTCTCCTCACTGCTCTGTTTATTCACCATACCCTATGCTACTTCATGGTTTGGAATCAATTCTCTTCAAAATTTTATGCCCTAAATTTATATCTTCTTTTCATTTCATTTATTCATGTAGTCCCTCTTCTGCATTTAAGTTTTTCCAAGCCTCAGTTCTCTAAGGATTTGGTTCTAATACTCCATGTACTTCAGGCCATTGTTTTGCTGCACATAACATTTATGTCTTCATACTGCATCAACCAAGCAAAATTTTCGCTATTCTTAACCCTGAACTATCCAGTGTTACCATCACCCACTGCTCTGACTCAGAGACCTTAACCTTGGCTGAGCCATCGATGCCGTTTTACAAATATGGCTGCATCCCTTTCATTTACTTCCTCAGCTCCACCAAAATCTTCATCATACTTTACAAAGTGTACACTTTGTAATCTCACCTTCTCAGCAGATTTTTGCCTCTCACTCTAAAAAGAAAATTTACAAATGACTAAGTCCTTCATCTTCCCATGTCCATGCCCTAAAACAACCAACCATCATGAAGACACCTGTCTTTGCATCGGTCGTTCTTGTCTTGCATCATCAGCAGGCTTGGAAGGAGACAATTCTTTCTCACAGCCAGCTTACCCTCACATTGTTTTCTTAGTTATCTTCCAGATGCTATTTAGTGGGTAACATCTGCATCCCCCTTTTCATATAGTTTTAATGTCTTAAATTGATAAACACAGTGAACAGGTTTTCCATTTTATTTATTTTTTTCTACTCTCATGAAGATATTTAATGATTATGCTGATGCAGCTGAGTGCTTGCCATTAGTGGGCACAAAACAAGACAGCTTCAGATTCCCCACTGTTTCAAAGGAAGCACTTGTAAAAATATATACACATGGTGAGCATTTCATTATTCTGCGAAACACATGCAGCCAGCACTCCAAGATCGAGGAGGACCTTTGTGTATGGAGCCCTGGGCTTGCCCCACAAGCTTGTGGCCAACTCTGCCCTGCTGGGCTTCATCATTGGTACAGTTGTTTCTCTTCCCTTCAGTTCACATTTCAGGATACTCAGCAGATTTCTGTGATTCTGGAGACTGAAATAGCTGCTGAAAGTTGGTGTCCTGTTTCTCTAGTGTTTCTCAGGGGCCTTTCTCCATGAGATGATCTCCTGCTGTTTGAAGTACTTTCTGGGGCTCGAAAGATGTCCCAGTGGTTAAGATGCTTGCCTGAAGCACTTTCTGTCTTCCTCATCAACTACATTAAAAAAGTACCTGATGGTCTGGAGAGATGGCTTAGTGGTTAAGACCCTTGCCTATGAAGTTAATTATTAGGACCCATTTCCAACTCTCCAGATCCCACATAAGCCAGACACACAAAGGTGAGGCAAGTGCAAGGTCACACATGCCCATAGGTGGTGCCAGTATCTGGAGTTCAAGTACGGTGGCTGAGGCCCTGCTCTTCTGATTCATTCTCTCCTTCCCTCTGTCTGTCACCCTCGCTTAAAAAAAATGTACCCAGCTGAAAACTTTGTGTTCACATTACTCATTGTTGAAGACAGGTCTTACTGAAATAGATTCATCTTTGAGTGGTGCACCATCTGTTATCTCACATTTGCTGATTGTTTCTGTTTCCATTGTGGTGCAGGGTCCAATTCTTATGGCCCATTTCTTGATTGGTTGCAACTTCATCTGTTGTGTTTTTGTTTTTACTAATATGAAGTAAATGTTTCCAACAATCACATCTTTTAAGGGATATTTTGGTTTGTTAGATTCATACTCTATACACAGACAATCTTCAGTGCCCACTCCCATCTTGATAGAGTTGTTAACATCAGGATAGGTGACGAGATGGTTAAACAATCAGATTACACTCATTCACCAAGTCTGTCAGTCATGTTAACAATTGTCCCCTTAAGACCGCAGTACCTTTCCTGAAATAGACTCCGTCATAGAAGAGGGGGAGTTTTTCTACTTTGCCATCATTGGTTTTCATTTCTGCCGTTTTTCCTGGTTTCCTCATCATTAAGGACAGTATCTGTCTTGCAAATGAACCAAGAAAACTTCTAAGGAAACTTACTGTTAGCACTGCTGCCACACTTCCTCCCACTTTACTCAGCTTCCAGTCCGCCCCCTCCCCCATCTTAAAGGGGACAAGCCTACAGGTTAGGGTTCCACCAACTCCCTTTATCAGCCATGGATATGTCCTCTTCAAGTGTAACCTTCTCAAAAGGAAAGTCTAGGATCTGGAAGATGACTTAGTGAAGAAAACTGCTCAAGAAAGAGACCTGAGTTTGGGTCCCCAGAAACCATGTAAATGTGGGGAGGGCAGGGTAGCCTGTTTGTAATTCCAGTGCTCTGTAGATAGAGATGAGACCCCAGGGCAAGCTGGGCGGCTAAACTAGACAAACAGGTCAGTTCTGCACCCAAGTGAGAAATCCTTTCTCAGCAAGGAAGGTGGAGGGATAGAGGGAGAAAGCCCCTGTGGACCTCTGGCCTCTACATATATGCACACACATGCCTACATACATACAAACACACAGACATACAAAACATAAGGGACAGATTATCTGTATGTAGCCAGGCCTCTTCCCACTTTACTAGATTGACTAAAGCTCTGTCATTCAAAGCCCTGTAGATTTTTCAAAGCATGGAGTTATCAGTCGTTCAGTAGCCATATCTGACGCTGGGATTTTCAGGTGTTAATCCCTCTCTTTCCTTGCCTCTGAGTGTACAACTTTTTCCTGATTCCCACCTTTGAGATGTACCTCTGTCTCTGCCTGCTTCTGGTGCTTGCGCTCCATTCTTAACTCTATTATTTCCAACACAATTATACCCTGGGGAATTGGAGTTGCTGTTCTTCATTTTAATAAGCCTATGAATTGCTTGGAAACTTAATTAAAATGTAAATCTTATTCAGAAGTTGAAAGCTCCCCTGAAGACCCTGGGCTCTGTTATGGGAGTTTACTGGTTGGGGGCTGAGTTGGTCATCCAGGCCCCACTTCAGGTGTTCAGGTTTTCACGATAAGTCCTCTTACATTGTTGCTGGGAAAGGAAATTATCCTTCTTGGAGGAAGGTGATTATCTCTTCCAGGAAAGGGGGAATTCCTTGAGGGAAGAAGAGATAAAGAAAGGCCAGACCTTTCTGAGAGACATTTCTGACCTCCAGCAAGGAGGGCCTGGGAGAACTCCTTTAGGAAAAAAAAAAAAAAAAAAAAAAAGCTACAGAAGAGCCAAGTTCCCCCTTACAGGCTCAAGGACATTTCTCACTTTTACTTTTGGAGCCCTGTTACCCCCACAGGCCTCAGCGGAGCTCCCTCCTTACTCCCACCGGGACGTGCTCATGATTGTGTTTGGGAGAAGCACTTCCCCAGATGGCCTTTCTTGAAGCTACTCAAGGTGTGGAAGCTCCGGAAATGAAGAGAGACTCAGAAATACAGTAAAAAGCAGGAGTTGCACAATTTATTTTGCATGGCCACAAGCAAAATCTCCCCTGGAGAAGGGAGGGGCCCAGAGCTGGGAGGCCACTGGAGTGGACATGGTAACTGGGATTTATAGGGCTTGGGTCTCACTCCTCTCCTCCTAGCATGACAATGAGGGGTCAGGGTTTAGCTCATGCCTTAGCCCAGGACACATATGGCAGGCCTTCTAAATAGCTGGTTTTCAGCTAGCTGTTTTAACTTCACTTCTCTCCCCAGCCCCTCCCGCCCTTTCTTTCTAACTTCTGCTTTTATGGTCATCTGTTCTGGTCAATCAAAAACAAAACATCTGGACTCTGATTCAATTCCTGTTCCCCCTTGTCATCACTTCCTTAGACCCATTTCTTGCCAGCCTGTGTTCCCCTAAACTCCCCTCGACAGGTAACTAGATAGACATTAGCAACCTTGGAGGTAACTGAAGGAGAAACTCCCACATCCTGTTTCTCCCATAAGGTTGACTTGAGCGACAGCACAATTGCTTCTCCCTAGGATTTAAAGCACCACAGAACGTTGTCAATAAAAGGTTAATAAAATAAAATATCAAAGGAAAGAGATGAAGATGGAAGCACAAAGTCCTTTGTTTAGTTTTGCTTAGGCCTACGAAGGGAAGAGCCACTTCCTCCTACCCAAAGAAACAAAGTCCTTCCTGTCAGTTACTCACATGATCAAGAGACAAGCCCTCACCTACAGACAAACTAAGGAGATGGGAGGAATATTTATATCCTTAACAAAATAATGTATTCTGCCCCCAGAAGCCCCTCTCTCGATGCAGTTGCATACAGGCCCTCATGGAGCCTGTCCACTTTCCTGGATCCTAACTCAAAAAGCATAACATTTCCTTTTTTTTTTTCTTTCTATTCTTGGGATGTCAGCCCAAATCTGTCCCTCACCTGGCTTTGCTCAGTCTAGGTCTGGGATTCTGGAGCCACCTCCTTTTATGGCAATTGAGGATACCTCTGGGTTGAGAGGAGGTAATGCTATCTTCTCTCAGCCTCCCCTCAGCTCGTCACCCAAGGCTCTTCCCTCACGAGGCAGGGCAGTTTCCCTTCTTATCTTCCTACAACATTTAAAACGCTGCCTTCCTCTCTCTTTCTCTTTGTTACCCCATCTCTCCCCACACTCCCTCTGTCTCATCTATTAAAATAAAGTCATTCTGTAGTTATCACACTACTAATAATGAACACTAAGAAATTGGGATTTCCCCCAAAAATCTCATGTTGGGAGAAAGAAAAGGATGAACCCCTCTGCCAGTCAGAGGGGAATCTTGTCTCTTGGAAAGGTTCCATACAGTGCTGACAACTTGTCAGACCGCCTTGCAGGAGAGAATGAAGCCCAGACAATAGGCAGGGTCACTTCCTGACTAGGAATGCTTCTCTGTGCATACCTCTGACCCTCTACTTAAACCTAAACCTCATGTCAGAACCTCCAAGATGGATTGTGATGGGGGGGTGGGGAGTGTCCTGGGATCTCTTTGTCCCTCTCTCTAGTATGGTCACATTCAATAAATCTTTTTCTGCTATGAGCTTTTTCACTATGAGCTTGGCTCTTTTAATTGGCTTATTTGGTGCTGATGGCCAAACCTGGCTTGTTAGGGCGGCCAGGGCCTAGGCTGTGACCCTAACTACAGAAACAAGAAGACATCAGAATCTCATGGAGACCTTTTCAAAAGGTGCATCTTTGAGTCCTGCCCACCTTTGTTTCCATTTGGACTAGGGATGAGGTTTTAGAAATGGTTTCAGTTGATTATGATTAGCACTGCTAGTAAGGATGAGTCACTGATGGAGAATTTTAAAGTTTTGATGATCAAAGTAGAGGATATTTGCCATAAACTAAGCAGTATTTACTTAGCATTAGTTTTTGGAGTTTTGATTATGTAATGAATCCTACTGGATCACACTATTGGTCAGTAGAGAGAAAGGCTCAGTGAGAGGTAATCAGTGAATTTCCAGGACACTGTTTAATCCTTAGTTCTGAGCACATTACGCATGAGAAATTTTATCTTCTTATCTGCTGTTTAAGTTTGGTTTCTATCCTTGCAAGGGAAAGTCATAGTTTCTATGGTTTCCTAAAAGGGTCTTATTTCCTTTTAAAGTTTGGGCCCTGGTGTGCCCATTCTCTCCATTTGCATTTGCCTCTTCCTCTCTCTCTCTTTCTCTCAAATAAATAAATAAAACTAATGCCACAATCCCTTATTAACACATACACACACACAAACACACGCTGTACTCCATAGCAGATCATTAGGTGTATAAGTTTAACCATGTAGTCTAAAGGTTAAGACTAAAACAAGTAAAGTGTTTTCTGTTTTGTTTACCCCTTAAAACACAAAGATGGATCCTTTATAGAAATCAAGAACAAATCAGCCAATCTGAGATCATTTCAACAGTAGGAAAGGATGGCATGGATGTTAAGCCACAGTGTGGTCTTAATGATACCAAACCTTGTGTCATATGGACCAGAGTGAAGTTTGGGCTGGGGAGTTGGTTCAGTGGCTAAAGCACTTGCTGTACAGTCATGTGGACCTGAGTTTGGATCCCCAGAACCTACATACAGTTGGACACAGTGGTGATCTTCTGTAACCCCAGCCCTAGGAAGCTCAAGGGTCAGACAAACTGGCATTCATAATGGTAATCAGCAAGACACTCTTCCTCAAACAAGATGGCAGGTGAGGAGTGGAACTCAGGGTTACCCACTTATTTCCACACACATGCCTTACACATGTACACCTATACCAACAGACACACACACATATCACAAAACACATACAAAGACCACTTAACACTGTACAAAATAGAATGAGATCTTATCTTAGCAATTTGCAAGTGGTATGCCTAGATGTTTGTTTGTTTGCTTGTGTGTACTTGATAAGCTCTAAGTCTCTCATCTGTCATTTGTGGTCTGCTGGCCACTTTAGCTTGAAAAATTCATTTGAAAATGTTTCATTAACTTCCTCTCTCAGATTCTAAGTATATATGTTATATACTTATATACATATATATTAGATATTTGATTGGTATGAAAAAGATATACTGTAGTGCTTGGGTGCTTTGGCCTATTTTGCTTTATTTTTTTCTTTTGAGGCAGGTCTCTCTCTAGCTCAGGCTGACCTGGAACTCACTCTGTAGTCCAGGCTGACTTTGAACTCATGATAGCCTTCCTATCTTAGCTTCCCAAATGCTGGGATTACAGGCATGAGCCACCATGCGCAGTTTGTCTTCCCATTTTTTTTTAAATCTCCTTTTCCATTGAGCTCTCCTTAAGCTTAATTTTTTTTCCCCTTGGCCACATGATGCCTTTTAAAAGAAGCCTGTCACAGACTCCTTTAGTCACTGTTACCATGGTTTTTATTTCTAGCATTTCCATTTTATTCACAGTACAGTTCCCAAATCTCTACTGATTTTTCATGGTTCTACCTTTTCCATTAGAGTCTTGATTGTATTAATTGTAGTTATTTTAAATTCCCTCTCAGAAAATTGTAATGTTTGTGTCAGAGATGAGCCTACTTTTTATGTTGGCTGAGTCACTAGGTAATTCATTGTTTCTTTCATTTTGTTTAGGACTTATGGCTTTTTAAAAAGTTAAGCATCTTACATTGGATAGTAAAGACTGAGATAGTTGTTTTTTAATTTTGGGGGGTTTATTTTTATTTATTTATTTGAGAGCGACAGACAGAGAAAGAGGCAGAGAGAGAAAGAGAAAATGGGCATGCCAGGGCTTCCAGCCACTGCAGACGAATTCCAGATGCATGCGCCTCCTTGTGCATCTGGCTAACGTGGGTCCTGGGGAATCAAACCTCGAACCGGGGTCCTTAGGCTTCATAGGCAAGTGCTTAAAAGCCATCTCTCCAGCCTCTGAGATAGTTTTTAATGCATAAAAATGAGTATATTTTTCTCCTGCTAGACCATTGGTGTGAGGTCTTATGACTCTTGAAAAAATGTGTTAATAATGCTTAATTTGTAGTTTTTGTTTTTAATATGTAATTATTTCATTCTATAAAAGTTAAAATATATGTAATAAAACTTTCATTTTTAAGAAAACTAATGTTACTAGGCTAGAGATATAGCTTAGTGGTTAAGGCATTTGCCTGTGAAGCTTAAGGACACAGGTTTGGTTCCCCAGTACCCATGTAAGCCAGATGCTCAAGGTGGCACATGCATATGGAGTTCATTTGCAGTGGCTGGAGGCCCTGGTGTGCCCATTCTCTCCATTTGCATTTGCCTCTTCCTCTCTCTCTCTTTCTCTCAAATAAATAAATAAAACTAATGCCACAATCCCTTATTAACACATACACACACACAAACACACACTGTACTCCATAGCAGATCATTAGGTGTATAAGTTTAACCATGTAGTCTAACAGTTAAGACTAAAACAAGTAAAGTGTTTTCTGTTTTGTTTACCCCTTAAAACACAAAGATGGATCCTTTATAGAAATCAAGAACAAATCAGCCAATCTGAGATCATTTCAACAGTAGGAAAGGATGGCATGGATGTTAAGCCACAGTGTGGTCTTAATGATACCAAACCTTGTGTCATATGGACCAGAGTGAAGTTTGGTAGATTTGATAGGTATCTGAAACCCATCATTTCTACTCCAGGTATGAAACAGGAAGAGATTCAGTAACTGTCAGAGAACTCAGGCCTATTTCCTGTTTGGCATTCTGAAAGAATTTGGAAGAATTAGCCAGGGAGGCTTCCACTGGTTCCTGGTCAGGTAAGTGCTCTTTTCTAAGGGACTGGAACACACTGGAGGGGGTGGGTTGTTCATAAGGTGAATGTCAAATATTTTGTTATTGAAAGAGATATTCTTGATTTCACTTCAAAGGAAGCCACTCTTTGGAGTCAATTTGTCATCTTTCTTACAAATATTTAGTCTCAGGGAATCAATTACAAGTCAGTGGTCTGTTACCTGATTATTTTTGATGGCTAGTAATGGTTGATCCCATACTTTTGCAAAACCTGAGCAGTCTTCAGGTGTTCCAGTTCAGTGCTGTGTTTGAGCATCCCATGGTGCTCTGCACCACAC
Source organism: Jaculus jaculus (assembly GCF_020740685.1). Lineage (NCBI taxonomy): Eukaryota > Metazoa > Chordata > Mammalia > Rodentia > Dipodidae > Jaculus > Jaculus jaculus. The sequence goes on along the minus strand of NC_059103.1, from coordinate 52,113,426 downwards.
CTGATCCTCTCCTCCCACTGGGCCCTGGTTAGCTTGTGCTGGGTGGGAGGCTTGGAGTTGGTGCCCAGACTTGTGCGTTTCTATGTTATAGTTGCTGAGCTTAGCCTGCATCCCCTGGAACCCCCAGAGACAGCCGTCTTTGGGCAGGGGCAGTAGGTCTCACCTGTAGAAAGAGCTTCCGGGAACACACACTGGCTGAAATTCCCCTTCCTGACCTCCTCTGCAGATAGCTATCTTTTTTTTTAATATATAAATTTTTATATATAATTTTTATTTATTTATTTGCAAGCAGAGAGAAAGAGAGATAGAGAGAAGAGAGACAGAGAGAGAATGGGCACACTAGGACCTGTAGCCACTGCAAACGAACTCCAGAGGCATGTGCCCCTTGTGCACCTGGCTTATGTGGGTCCTGGGAAATCAAAACTGGGTCCTTTGACTTTGCAGGTAAACGCCTTAACCAGTAAGCCATCTGTCCAGCCCAAGATAGCTATCTTTTTATGGAGTTTTAGTCAGGTAGGCTGACAATCCTATATTGTCCACACACTACAGGCCGAAGTGCCACACACCCAGAAGCCAGTAGTCTGGCCCCGCCGGATCCAAAAGCTGCTTCCAGGTGTTGACTGGCAAATTCCAGCTCCACGCCCATGGTAGTCACTCCTCGGTCCATTGGCTTAAGCATTTTCGATGGCAGTAGCTGCCTGGATCCTTGGAAATTCGGCCCTGCAGCAACAGCTGAGATGCTTTACTCGTGAGGGAGAGGGAAACAGCTAGCACATGCCAATTCTGCTATTAAAAGTGAGGGTGGGTTGAAGAGATGGCTGAACGGTTAAGGCACTTGCCTGTGAAACCAAAGGACCTAGTTTTGATTCCCCAGGACCCACATTAACCAGATGCACAAGGTGGCCTGAAGGTCCTGGTGTGATCATTCTCTCTCTCTCTCTCTCTCTCTCTTTTTCTCCTGCCTGTTTCTCTCTCTCTCTCTCAAATAAATAGAATAAAAGTGAAGTTTCTTAACTTGAATGATTCATAATTTTTTTACAATAACAATATGTTGATATTTATCAATATTTATGAATCAAATTAACAACAACAAAATAGTGATGACATGGTGTTCTTTTTAAAATTTTTTTTTGCTTATTTTTATTTATTTGAGAGTGACAGACAGAGAGAAGGAGCTGGGGAGAGAGCGGGAGAGAATGGGCTCAACAGGGCCTCCAGCCACTGCAAAGGAACTCCAGATGCGTGCACCCCCTTGTGCATCTGGCTAACTTGGGTCCTGGGGAATCGAGTCTTGAACTGGGGTCCTTAGGCTTCACAGGCAAGCGCTTAACCACTAAGCCATCTCTCCAGCCCAACATGGTGTTCTTAAATAGGCAGTCTTTTTTTCTATTATAATACATTTCAGGGTCTTGGGAGGTTGATCAGTGGTTAAAGTCACTTGCATGTCGTACTTTGTGTCTGCTTTATGACATTTTAAAATCTATGATTCAGGCTGGAGAGGTGGCTTAGCAGTTAAGGTGCTTGCCTGTGAAGCTGAAGGACCCAGGTTTGATCCCCCAGTACCCACATAAGCCAGATACAAGGTGGTACAGCATCTGGAGTTCCTTTGCAGTAGCTACAGACCCTGGCATGCCCTTTCTCTATCTTCCTATCTCTCACTCTGAACTAACTAAATAAATAAAATATGAAAAACATTTTTAAAAAATCTATATTTATTGAAATTTTTAATGTGCCCAGATTAAGATAGTCACCTTTTTAGTTAAATCTTAAACAGCTGAATTTACTTAAATACCTGTGATAAGCATCAAATTAGGCAGTTACAATTCTCATTAAGTTTACACTAATTAATGGCAGACATTAACTTTCTTTACCATTGTTTTTTAATTTTGATCAGCACCAATAAAGCCTAGAACATCTGTATTGGAAGTCCTTCTTCTTTTGTAAAAATGTTTTATTTGCAAGGAGAGAGAGAAAGAGAAGAGAGTCTGACAGAGAGAATGCGTGTGCCAGGGCTGCCAGCTGCTGCAAACAGATTCAGACTCCAGACACATGCGGCATTTTGTGCACCTCGCTTTACATGGGTACTGGGCAATTGAACTTGGGTTGTTAGGCTCAGCAGGCAAGTGCCTCAACCTCTGAGCCATTTCTCCAACCTCCTTCTCTCTTGTTAATAATGTTCAAGACCCATTGTTTAATTTAAACAGAATTTACTTTAAAAAAAGGCATTAATTTTCAGAAATGTTTTGAGTCACAGCAAAATTGAGTCAAAAGTGCCATCTCCCTGAGCCATGTTGGGTTCATTTTTGGTGTGCTTCAGTACTGAGGTGTTGGGGGCCTCTGAGGCTCTGGCTCTCTGATTTGGTAGGAGTTGATTTTTCTCTGCGTTGGTCTCCTTCCCCTTTGTGCTGGTATCCGGTTCACAGGATGGCTCAGGGAAATTTTGCGGAAGAGGGGGCAGAAAGAATGTCAGAGTCACATGTTGGGTCATGATTTGCAGAGACATTTATCGTACCAATAACTGGGGGCTAACTCCACAATGCACGACCCATTTTCATTAACAAGGAGGGTCTAATGGGAGGGGGTAGATCACAGATGAGCCTAAATAATGGTACCAAACTGCCTGTATTTACTGAAAAGAAAACTAATAAATTAAATTAAAAAAATAAATAAAATAAAATAAAATAACAATTGGAAAAGAAAAAAAAAGAAGTGAATCATTGGGAAATTAACATAGCTTTTCTCTATCATTAAGGTTCATTTTTACATTCATTGGCAATAAAGTTTCACATAGTTCAAAAAAAAAAAGTGCCATCTCTTTATCTTCTTACATACACCATGTCCTCCATAATCTATGTTCCTCATCAGAGTGGCACATTTACTACAACTAACTTACACGACTCACTATTATCACTCAAAGTTCACAGTGTGTGCATCAGGTTTTACTCTTGGTGGGGTACATTCTGTAGGCTTTGACAACTGTGTAATGACGTGTGTCCATCTTTCTAGTACAACGTACATAGTTTCACTGTCTCACAAAACTTTCGTGTTCTACCTAGTAATCCCTCCCGCCTCCTCCACAACTAGCCACCTTTGAGCTTGTTTACCATCTCCATAGTTTTGTCCTTTGCAGAATGTCACTGTGATTTGGTTCCCTTTCATTATTAACTGAAATAGTAGGTAGGCTGCTTTATAATGAAGAGAGGTCTATTTGGGCTGGAGAGATGGCTTAGTGGTTAAGTGCTTGCCTGTGAAGCCTAAGGACCCCAGTTCAAGGCTTGATTCCCCAGGACCCATGTTAGCCAGATGCACAAGGGGGCGCACGTGTCTGGAGTTTGTTTGCAGTAGCTGGAGTCCCTGATGCACCCATTCTCTCTCTTTCTGCCTCTTTGTCTGTTACTCTCAAATAATAAATAAAAATAAACAAAAAATTAAAAACAAAAGAAAAGAGGTCTATTTGAATCATGGAAATACACGGTCTAGGGACACATCTGCTGATGGCCTTGCATGGCAGTCCTGAGCCAACATACGTCATTACATGGCAAAAGATAGGACAAGACAGGGAGACCCTTTCTGTACATGCGTTTCTTCTGCTCTCTCTTCCATCATAGGTTTCTACCCTAATGAACTTATTTAATCCTTATTACCTTCCCAAAGCTCCATCTGTAAGCATCATAGTTGAAAATTAAAGTTTTCACCCTCAACATACTTCACAATGGGGGTCACAGTTTGATACATGAACCATTGTGGGGACACTCAAGCCATATCCAAATGATGACAATCTCCTTTTCCAAGTTTATTTTGCATTCCATGCTCTTTTTATTATTTTTAAGCATAGAACAAGTAGCAGACATTTTTTGTCACTCCCAAAGAGGTGCAATCTGTACTTCAAAGCCCTGACAACTCCTGGAGTTTCTTCAGAGAACAGTGCTTGGAAGGTACTTCTTACCAAGTACAGCCAACAAGCACACCCATGCTCCCAGCCCACCTCAGGGCTCCTTCTCTTGAGGAGGAGTGGTTTGTATTTGCCTCCTTAACACTGACTAGAGTACCAGGCCCATCAGTGGGTCTACACCTTTGCCTGAACTGTGCTGTACTTAATGGAGAAATGGCATAGGCAGTATGATTTCACTGCTGGAAAGGCTGCATGTGTTCACAAATTACTCATCACTCATCTGACATCTCCAAGCTGCAGTGTCTCTGCAGAGCTGGACTGAATTCCCCTAAGGTCCTGTATCAGTGACTTCTTAGTGCTGTAACAGAATGTCTGACAAAAGCAGCTTAAGGAAAGAGGGCTTATTTTATGGGCCAACAGTTGTTAAGGAGGAGGGAGGGATTAATAGATAGGACATGAAGGTTTTAAGATAGTGACGCTATTCTGTACTGTACTAGAAGGATGGATACATGTCACTACACATTTGTCGAAAACCACAGGCTGTATGACAGCATAGTCACAGTTGGGCCGTCAGGTGGCAGGAATATGAAATAGTTGTTCACATTATATCTACAGTTGGGAGACAAGGAGAGGTGAGCGCTGGTGCTCAGTTCACTTTCTCCTTGTTATGGATCTGGAGCCCCAGGTGGTGGGATGGTTCCACTCATATTCAGAGTGGTTCTTCTCTCTTCAGTTAAGCTTTTCTGGAAATATCCTCATAGACATACCCAGAAGTGTGTTCCCATGGTGATTCTAAATTCACTAAAGTTGACAAGGATTAATCATCGTAGGTCCCATATAGCTCTAGGACCCTCTCAAGGGATAATAAAACTCCTGTTACTCTCAGGGAGTTTCTGTCCTTGAAGTCCAAGCTTCGTGGTGAGAATGAAACTTTCCTTACCAGTATTAGAAAGCAGTAGTTGAAAACATTTCTTTTTCTCAGTGTCTGCGAATATTGAAATCTTGCTTTGACAGAAGCATCAAGGAATTACAAGTTAATAATAGGTCTTCATACTTAATGAATGTGGATTTGGGGGAAATATGAATATTAGACATGATTGGTCATGTAGTCTGTTATCCCTGATTTTCTTTTTTAAAAGGTAGGAATTATTCTCTAGCCAAAAAGTAAATTGTAACTTAGAAGTTCCATTCAAGAAATGAGGTGAGACTTTAGAGTGTGTAAGACAGAAATGTCACTGAGGAGCAGTGCTGGCTTTTAGGAAGCTGTAGGTTGAGGAGGCTCTTGACCCCGTATTTATGAGGGAACTCCACACATGTGTCTCTCAGCCATATGGCATGGAAAGTGCTGCTGGGTACCCCATCCAGCCAGGCAGCCTCTACTCTGTCCTTTCTTCTCTGTGGGGAGGATCTATCTGTCTCAGATATTTTGCATTGTGACTTAGAGAAAGACTCTCTACTCTGAGTCAGTCTGACATGGCATTTCATTTGAAAAGGAATCCTGGGAGTTTGGTGCACTCTTCTCTCTCAACAAAGCTCATCTTTCAACTCGATTATGTTGTCAAGAGCTCAGAAATCTGACTGTGGAAGCTGAACATTAACTCCCTGTTTTCATTTTCTATTTTACCAGTGAAAAATTTTGGAAAAATGCAGGAGTTTATAAAAGGAAAACAAGAGAAAGAAGTATATTATTTCATTCTGACATTTAATCCTTTTTATATAAGCAATGGCCATGGGCTTACTCCCGGCCCAGTACCTGCCTGTCTGAAAGTATCCCTTTTCTCCTTACTCGGCTGCCTTTTCTCAGGCATTGAACCTCCTTTAAGCCTCATGGTGAAACCGCCATCACTCAGGTTGACGCTTGGTCATTGTTCCATAACCGAGGAACAACCCAAGACTGCAAAACTCCAGAATTAATTATTTCAGCTGCCTGATTTGTTTCCTTCAACCATTTTCCCCAGTAAAACAAAATTCTGGCAGTGATGTTTTGGCATGCCTCCAAATATTTTAATGTTTTACTTTTCAAAGAGCAACTCTTCTCTTCCTCAACTGGAATCATTCACTGTAAGGTGGAAAATAGAATTTGGCTTGATTCACCCCAGATATAAGGCTCCACAGTATTTAAAGCACATTTATTTATAAGTTTTAAAATTAACAACATATTTTATATGGATACATCATGTGTTGGTTCCCTCTTTTCCCTTGTCCCTGACCCCATTCCATTGGGGACCCTCCTCAGTGGGGTTACAGGTATTCCCATGGGGTTTTGGGATATGTGTTGTGGGAGCAACAGTCAAGGTTTTGTGTGGGGGTGGGGGATCCCTCTGGGCATGATGTTTCACCCTGTGGCTCTTCCATTCTTTCCACCCCTTCTTCCACCAAATTTCCTGAGCCATGTTGGGCTCTTAATAATGAGCTCTTAGGAGCCTCTGGATCTCTGTAAAGTACATTTATTCACTGGAATGATTTCAATATTGTTTTTAGTCTTTGAATTCTTATGGACACAATAGCCATCATCTTCCATTGTTTTTTCTATCATTATAATCAAATGATACATTTCAAATGAGCTTTTTAGGATTTCCTGGTAAACATGAGTTAAAATATTCAGCTGTTATAAAAGTTTGATAAAACATTAGATAGTTAACCATATATGGATTACACTTTATTATAAATTAGTCATAATTAATTGTTTGTAAAGAATAACATCCTTTAATTATATCACTGATGCATTTATTTTGACATTTCATGCCAATTTTATGCTTAAATAGGATATCTCATTTTAATGTTAAGAAACAATAAGTAAAGATAGAAGTTTTGCCTGTTTTTGTGACATTGTTTAAGTCTGCCTTTAAAGATTGGACAAACATTTTCAAGATATTTTATAACAATTTTTAAAAATATTTTATTTACTTGCAAGGAGAGAAAGAGTGAGCGAGCGAGCGAGCAACGGCATGCCAGGGCCTCTTGCCACTGCCAACAAACTCCTGACACATGTGCCACTTTTTGCATCTGGTTTTAGGTGAGTACTGAGGAACCAAACCCAGGCTTTGCAACTAAGTGCCTTTAACATCTGAGCCATCTCTCCAGCCCCTTATTATAATTATAACTAACCCCTCATCCATGCTCATACAAGCAACCCTAGTTAACTCAGGGCATTCAAAAACAGGGCATGAAAGTAGGAAGAGGACCAATTGGGAAGAGGGATGAGTTCTGAAATCAGTGGCAGGTAACAAGAGAGAATAATGGAGGTGAATATGACCAAAATACATTATAGACACATATACAATGGGCAAATAAATTATTTTAAAAATTTAAAAAATAAATATTCTATATTTAACCAAATGACATGTCCAAGTTAATTTTTAAAAATAAACATATTACAGGATTTTCTAAGATCCAAGACTCACTTCCTTTATAATGCACTGGTGTGGATATCATGCTCATCAACAACAGGTTAATCTGCAACAGGCTAAGCTTGGGAGCATGGAAAACTATGTTCCTTGGGTGTCAGTTCCTGGGACACAAGAAATTCCATAGCTTCTCCAAATGTTTCCTGATACCATAAGCACAAGTCAACAACTTGTGCTCTGTCTTATACCAAACTGACATGATAAACATAAGTCAGCAATGTGTGATTTGTTTTATGCTGAGAATACTAAACATTTTTTAGTTTGGCCTAGACTCCCCTTTTATGGCCTTAAACCCTCAATAAAAGTTAGGGGTAAAGTCTGGAAGGAGCTTCACTTTATTGGAGCCTCTAGCCCTCCTTCAAATTCTTTTTATTTTATTTTATTTGTGTGTGTGTGTAGGTGTATGTGTGTGGAGGGGAAGAGGAGGATGAATGGGCTCTCTGGGGCCTCTGGCCACTGCAAACAAACTCCAAACTTGTGAGCCTCCTTGAGCATCCATCTTTATGTGGGCACTGGGGAATCAAACCCAGATCCTTAGGCTGTTTAGGCAAGCACCTAACTGCTGAGCAATCTTTCCAGCCCCTTCCTTCAAATTCTGTCTTATGTTTTGCATTATCATTTTTTTTAAATTTATTTATTTGAGAGCGACAGACACAGAGAGAAAGACAGATAGAGGGAGAGAGAGAATGGGCGCGCCAGGACTTCCAGCCTCTGCAAACGAACTCCAGACACGTGCGCCCCCTTGTGCATCTGGCTAACGTGGGACCTGGGGAACCGAGCCTCGAACTGGGGTCCTTAGGCTTCACAGGCAAGCGCTTAACCGCTAAGCCATCTCTCCAGCCCGTGTTTTGCATTATCATTTTGAGTCTGCTACTGACAAGCAGAGTGGAAAATATTTCATAAAGAAAATATCTAATGAGAATTTTTTCCAATGAGGTAATTGAAACCCATGTGAATAGGCAGTTCTTCTGTATAAAAAGCATAAAGTCAACCAACACAGGTCTTCACTAGGAAGAAAATTCAAAATAGACCTCAGCTCTTGCCTTCAGTCTTCCTTTCACTAACTGCTAAACATTGATTTGAAATTTAAAACACCTTTGACAAAGGCTCAGGTGTCCTGAGATGTCAACTGCATTTGTGCTTCATTGCTTCCACTCCAGTGTTTCCAGTAAATATGCTGTCAGCCACTTAAGGAGGTGAAGTTGATTGGAAGGGTCTTCGTGGGTCTAACGGTGTGCTCAGAAGCCTCTGTCATTTTGGGGTGCAGGTTAGGGGTGTGGGTCAGTTTTCTATTAGGATTATATATAGGATCTTATGCAGTTGAGAAGCTGAGTTCAGAATCCTTGTGTCTTCCTGTGTGACATTGAACAGACTAAACTCTCTCAGGCTCAGCTCAATCATGTGAACATTGGGGCATAAAATAATGTCTCACGTAGCTTTTAGTTACACTGTGTCTGATGGGTTGAAGATGCTTTTATAAGAGATATCATTATTATTATTATTAATTGCTACGGGGAGAAATGTCTTGTTTTTATTGTGTCCAGAGTGCTTTATATATAAATGCTTTTAATAGACTGTTGTTAGGTTCCATGGACAATGTGTGCACCTATCTGAAGTCTATTTTACAGGGAACTAGAGAGGTTTCTTTCATGTT